>NC_056732.1:608495454-608795454 GCF_019279795.1 Protopterus annectens | reverse complement strand
ACAATCAGTACCACCTTCAGTCCATTTGTCTTGGTCCTCTCTTAGCCTTTCTGATCTGGATGTGGATCGTGTGGTGCAGAAGCTGTTGCAGGCACCGGCCTTTGCTAACTTTTATCGGCTCTGGAGCCGAAGACCCTTCTGCCAGCTACAACTCTTCCTCCTTCGAGCCATACTGGTCCTTCAGAGCTAGAGGAGTTGGACTTGTTAATTGTGGAGTCTTCAGAGCCGATGCCTGCTCCAGTGTCTTCGGCTCCATTCACTCTAACGTCCTCGGTACCAATCGAGGACTCTAGGAGATGACACTCTCTGTTTGGGTCTGTAGAGGACAGTCAGACCGACTTGTCCTTTCCGACTGTACCTCTCGAGGCTTCAGCTCGGATGAGCTCGGCTTCTATCTGTATCTCGGAGCCCACTGTCCTGGTGATGGGGGTATCGATGGTTTCCTCGGATCCGTCAGTTCCCTTCCATCGGAGCATGGGTGCCTTCCATACCATGAGGAGAGTTACGTCTCCTAAGACATCCTCGACCTCAGGTCTGGCTTCTTCCCCCCCTAAATCACCTGTGTCTGCTTTTGCTTCACAGATCCTGGCCAAGCCTAGAGACCCAGAGCTTCAGGAAGTCCCATTGGGTGGCCCTTGCTCTTCCTAGACCTCACCAGAAGCTCCCACTGATGAGGTTCCCAGGAAGAGAGTTTGTAAGAGGAAACATCTGGATTCCCCTCAAGAGTCCCTAACATCTGATACCAAAGTGGATGAATCAGAAGGGTCCCCATGGTCCCACTCTGAGGATATCCCATTTGCAGAGATACTTGAAATCCTTAGGCAGAGGGATGACTGGCAGTCCACAAACCCTACTGACTCCTGAAGGCTTTCGGGTTTCAGCCCTCTACCTCTTAGGTGTCTCCTCCTTTTGATGAGCTTATGCAGGTCTCACGAAGGGCGTGGGAGTCTCCAGATACTATGGAGCCTGTCCCTAGGAGGCCTAATAAGTTCATATCTACCCCAGGGTTAATCATTCTTCACCAAAGGTGTGCCAATTGATGCCATGCTGGTGGCGAGAGCCACCAAAAAGGAAATGTCAGAAACTTCCTCTTCTTTCCATCCTCCTAACAGAGACGTCAGGATCATGGATAGAGCTGGATAGCGCATGTTTAGTTCAGCGACTTTTACACTACGTTCGCTAATCAACTTAACCCATTTCACGAGATTACAAAGAGATCTCCATAAAGAGTTGGGAGATGCTCTTCAGGGTGCAGTAGCTGCAGGAGCTACAGACAAAGTTGCCTCCCAGCTTGCTACCCTCAGTTCCATTGTTAACTCGTCCATGCGCCTCATTTCTTATGCAGCTGATGGAATGAGCAGGGCAGCAGGTACAGGGGTTGCTCTTAGGAGGCACTCCTGGATGCACTTGTGTTCCTTCACGGAGCCCTTCAAGTCATTCTTTGTGAATACCCCATTTGATGGCTCGTTCCTTTTCGGGCCCAAAGTTAAAGAAACTTTGACTAGGTGTGAGCAGGAAGGAAAAATTCTGTCTGCCATTGTCCATTTTTCCACCCCTACCAGACCCTATCCCAAGGGTCAAATGAGAGGGAAAATGTGGTTCCGAAAAGCCCAAAGAGCCTTGCAGGACACACGTGGTGAACCCCCCTCCAAGGGTAGAGGAGGGGTAATAATGGAAGACGCCGCCTTCGTGGCAGAGGGAGTCCGCAAAACCAGGGCAACAGTGATCACTTCTTTGGGAAGCCCTCTCAGCGCTCCTGAAAGGAGGCCCGACTGTCCTGCTCTGGAGGCAGTCGGGGGTCGCTTATCTTTGTACCCAGACACCTAGCTCAGAATAACAAATGACAACTGGGTACAAAGTATCATTTCCAGGGGATACTTTATTCCATTTGCCACACCCCCTCCACCGACAAGGAAAATCCCGGACGTTCCACCCAGTTACAGGGAACAAGCAACAGTAGAGGTCCAAACGTTACTAAGAAAGAGTCATCCAACCAGTCCCAGCAGACCACACAGGATTCAGAACTTATTCAAGATGCTTTTTAGTTCCAAAAAAGACAGAGGACTGGAGACCTATATTAGTGAAGCAGTCTAAAGAAATCTGTAAAGAAAGAGAAGTTTTGGATGGTAATGCTTCAGTCGATTCTTCCCTTCTTAGGGAAAGACTTTTGGATGTGTGCGATAGATCTCCAGGGTGCGTACTACCACGTAAAAATGGCCAGGCCATCCAGGGATCATCTGTGCTTCCGGCTGGGAGCCAGTTATTACCAGTTTCGAGCCCTGCCCTTTGGTCTCACTACAGCCCCCAGAGTGTTCACCAAATGCATGACAGTGGTCATGGCTCAGCTGAGATGCTTAGGATTCCAGGTGCTTCTGTACCTAGACAATTGGCTCCTCACCGCCAGCACCAGGTATCAACTCATTCAAGCCAGGAAATCCACTCTTGTCACTCTGCAACCAACTGGGCATTATGATAAACTCAGAAAAATCTGCCTTGTTTTCATTGCAGCATATCATCTTTATCGGAGCAGAACTGGACACCACCACCACCACCATGCTAAGACTTCCAGTAGAAAGAGTCTTACTACTCCGTCAGCAGGTCCATATTCTGATGTCCAAAAACAAGGCTCCAATATCAAAAGTTCTAAAATTGTTAGGTATGATGGCAGCAGCAATTCTGGCCATACCGCTGGGTCGCATGCACATGTGGGTACTGCAATGGCCGTTTTTCACTCAGTGGTCTTACCAAGAGCTCCCCATGTCTCACCTGATAATGTTCACAAACTCCTGCAAAAAGGATCTTCAGTGGTGGTTCACCTCACTTCATGACACTGTAGGCAGTCCCTTTGTTTTACCCCCGCCAGTGGCCACAGTGACCACGGACACTTCCCTGATAGGGTGGGGGGGCATTTTCAGGGAAGAAACAGCCCAATGCACATGGACCGATCAAGAGACACAGCTGCATATCAATGTCTTAGAGATGAGAGCAGTACTTTTGATGTTGCAGTGCATCCAGGACTCTCTTCCTCTGGGTACGATTGCGATTCAGACAGGTAACATGTCAGTGGTCTGGTACTTGAACAAACAAGGAGGAACCAGGTCATATCTCCTTTGTTGCAAGGCCCTAAGAGTATGGCAGTGGGCGATTTCCACCCAGAGCTTTCTGTTAGCAACACACATCCCGAGAAAATCCAACATGATAACAGACAAGTTGAGCAGGGCAATTTTGTTGCCCCACGAGTGGTCCCTCAAGAAAGAAATAGCAGACAGGATATTCCGCAGGTGGGGCCAGCCTTGCTGCGACCTTTTTGCCATTTACATGAACACGAAATGCAGAAGCTACTTCGCCCTGATTCCCCCTCTGGGAGAAGCCCCAAGGGACGCACTCTTTCACGATTGGCCTCCGGGTCTCCTCTATGCTTTTCCACCAATCCCATTGATACCCAAGGTTCTACAAAAAGCAAAATCTCTGGGAAGGACTGTCATTCTTATAGCCCCTCATTGGCCTCGTCAGATATGGTTCCCCTTCCTTCGACTTCATCTTTTGGGGGGGCCCTTGGATTCTGGACCCAGTTCCGGACCTTCTGACGCACTTGTCGGGGGAACTCCATCCCTCTCTGCAGTCTCTGAAGCTGACAGCTTGGCTGATCCAATTCCCATCATAGCAGGGTTCCATAACCTTTCCAATGAGATGAAGCAAATTCTGTTATCCTCTCATAAATCCTCTACAAGGAAGCTTTACCTTAGCAAATGGAAAAAAAAAATTTCTATATGGGCCTCTAACAACAATATTGATCCTTACTAAGCCCCAATGGCCTCTATACTAGAGTTCTTGACCATGATCTTCAATAAAGGAGCTGCAGCAGCCACAGTCTGTGTTCAAATTGCTGCCATTTCTAATTTTAATCTTGGATTTGAAGGATTGAATAATATGTCACACAAATTATCCAAAGCCTTTCTCAAAGGGACCTTTCATCTCAGACCACCTGTGAAATCTCCCTATTCCCCATGGAATCTAAATTTTATGCTTTCCCATATAATTCTTCTTCCATTTGAACCAGCTTCCTCATGTGACCTCAGATTTTTGTCATGGAAGACTATCTTTTTAGTGGCTATTACTTCTGCCCGCAGAGTGTCAGAGCTTCAGGCCTTAAATATCAAGCCTCCTTATTTGATTTTCCATGCCGACAGAGTCTCTCTTAGAGCAAATCCCTCATTTTTTGCCTAAGGTTTGCACTGAAACTAATCTTAACCAAATTATTGATTTGCCAGTTTTCTTCCCCAATCACTCCAACAATCTAGAATACATGCTGCACAAACTTGATGTTCACAGCCAGCACAGATTTTATTTGGACAGAACAAGAGATTTCAGGAAATGAGATCAGCTTTTTATTTCTTTCTCTGACTCCAGGAAAGGTATGCCAGTGGCTAAAACAACTCTGTCGAAATGGTTATCTGATTGTATCACCTTTGTTTATTCAGCTGCCAATATGCCCCTACAGCATAAGATTAAAGCTCACTCAGCCAGAGCAGTTTCTACATCTTCTGCTTTTTTCTGCCAGACTTACTATTGATAACATTTGCGCAGCAGTTACATCAAAACCTCATACTTTTATCATTCATTACAAAGTTGACAGGGCCTCCAGGGACAGAGCCTCCTTTGGATCCACCATCCTGAAAAATATACTCCAGTGACCCAACCGAGATTAATGGTGCTTGGGACACTACCCATCAGTAAGAATGAACAGCGAGACAGAACAACTTCACATAAAGAAGTTATGTACATACCATAACGTTCCATGTGAGTTGTTCATCTCACCTTCATTTTAACGTCCCTCCCTCCTACCCCCTCCTGGGTTTTTAGATGACCGAGATGCTGGATCCATCCTGGTTGCTCAACCCTTCTTAACCTTTTCTTGGGAGTGATAGAATGACATATGGTATTGTTATACGCAGCAAACAAGATCTGAGGTAACTCCAGGTGCATCATGGGATAGGGACTTGGCCTCGAGCTATTTGAAGACCTCGAGCTTTGTAGTAGGCCAACTCGAACCCATTAGTAAGAAGGAAGGTGAGATGAACAACTCACATGGAATGTTATGGTAAGTACATAACGTCTTTTTGAGTGGGTTTAGCCTATCTGAGAATACCTTACCCCATTCCCTGTCTTGAGAACCCATCTGCGTTGGCATTACTAATCCCACTGCAGTACTATAATTGGGGACAAGCTTTCTGTAGTTCCCTGCTGTCCCTAAGAATGCCCTCACTTGCTTTTTTGGTAACAGGGGCAGGCCATGCCTGAATGGCTTCCACTTTGGCAGTTTCTGGCCTGACCTTACCACTCCCCACTTTGTATCCCAGGTATGAATCCTCTGCCATAATCACCTGACATTTGCTGGACTTAATGGTCAACCCTGCCCTCTGTAGTCTGCCCAGCACCCTCCTGACTTGCTGAAGGTACTCTTGCCCGGAATGGCTGTAGATGGCAATATTATCCTGGTAAGCAAGGGCAAAATCTCCTCCTCCTGCTAGGATATGCTCTACCAGCCTCTGGAAAGTTGCTGGGGGTATGTTTCATCCCAAAGGGCATCTTTGTGAACTCATACAACCTGAAGGGAGTCACAAAGCCTAACCTCTTTTGAACCCTCGGCACCTGCCAGTAACCCTTGGCAAGATCAACAGTGGTAAGATACTTGGCCTCACCCAGCTGCTCTAGGGCTTCATCTGTCCTAGGCATGGGATAAGTATCTGACTCTATGCTACTGTTTAATTTCCAGAAGTCCGCACACAACCTGGTGCTGCCATCCTTCTTTGGTACCAACGCCACTGGGGAGGCCCAGGGACAGCTGGACTCCTGGATTACCCCTAGTTCCAACATTTACTGTATCTCCTCCCTCAGAGTCTGACTCTCTCAGGCATCCTATAAGGGAGCCATTGGGGTCCTGTATCCACAAGATGCTGCACCAGTTGGGTGCACCCTGGTTTCCCAGTGAACATGTCCCCATACCCCCGTAACACTGCTCGGATTTCTCGAACCTGGGTAGGGAATAGATGCTGGGACATTGTTACCCCTTCCACTGAGGTGCCAGTCCGAGCCTCAATGAGGAGATCAGTCACCAGATCCCCCTCAGACTCCTCCTGCCATTCACTGCAAATACTCAGCACAAGGGCCTCCCTATCATGGTAAGGTTTCATCATGTTAACTTGGTACAATTTATGTCCCTGCTTCTTGCCTAGCAGTTTTACCATGTAATTAGCATCACTGACCTTCCTTACCACGTTGAAGGGTCCCAACCAGGCTGCATGCAGCTTGTTGTGTCTGACAGGAATGAGTACCATTACTTGCTGCCCCACAGCATACTCTCTAGCTGGTGCATTCCTGTCATGCCAGACCTTTATCTGATGTTGGGCTTATGTCAGGTTCTCCTGGGCCAAGCCCATGAGCTCGCTGAGCCTTGTCCTGAAGTTTAGGACATATGCCACAATAGTCTCCCTGTGGGATTCACACTCACCCTCCCATTCATCTCGAATCAAATCTAGAAGTCCCCCTGCCCTATGCCCATACAGCAACTTGAAAGGCGAAAAACCTGTGGATTCCTGGGGTACCTCTTTGTAAGGAAACAACAGATGGGGCAGATATTTGTCCCACTCCCTCTTGAGCTGGTCTGCAAATGCCGGTAGCATGTTCTTGAGTGTAAAGTTTAACCTCTCAACAAGACCATTAGTCTGGGGATGGCAGGGGTTGTCCGTTAGGTGCTTCACCCCACAGTACTTCCACAGACAAGCCAACAGGTCAGATGTGAAATCGGCACCTCTTATCAGTATTTCTTTTGGGAAACCTACGCTGATGAAAATCTCTAACAAAGCATTTGCGACCTTTTTTGCTTCAGTGGAGGATAGAGCCACCACCTCAGGATATTTGATAGCATAATCTAGTACCAGTAGGATATACTTTTTCCCTGTGGAACTTGGGGTGCTCAGAGGCCCCACAATATCCATAGCTACCCTCTGAAATGGCTCCTCAATCACAGGCAAAGGTATCTAAGGAGTGTTGGACTTGTCCTCCTGCCTTGCCTACCTTTTGGCACTGGTCTCAAGTTCTGCAGTACCCTGTTACATATCTGGAAAACCCAGGCCAATAAAAGTTCTGCATAATATGTCTCTTTGTATGTTTTATGCCCATATGACCTGCAAAGGGAATATCATGGGCTATGGCTAGAAGTGCCAGACTGTAGGCTGTGGGCACTGCCAACTGCTGTATTCTCTCACCCTCTAGCCCTCCCTCAGGGGTCCACTCTCTGTAGAGTAACCCGTTGTCCCAGTGTACAGAGCCTTCTTTTCTTGAGAATCAGGTGCCTCACTAGCTACCTCCCTCAGGCCTTGTAATGTAGGGTCTGAGAGCTGAGCCTGTGTCAACTCTCTTTTGGTTACCCTTCTCATCTCCCATTCCACAGGAAGTCTGGTATTCTGTGACTGTGGTACCTCACTGTCAGCCTGGGTACTACTACTCAACTCTGCCCTTGCATTCACTTTTTTCAAGGGAACATCAGTACCCATAAGCAGCTGTGGCTCACCTTCAGTCTCACTGCTGCAGGGTAGCTCTCTCCCTGACATAACCACCTCACCAGTCCTGGCTGCAAGTGTGCAATCTGTCTGGGTCTCCCCCAGGCGTCCAGTCCCAAATGCTTTTCTCCAAGCCTGACTGTATGTAACTGCATGCACACAAGGTACTGCATTATCAAAATCATTCCCTATCAGGACAGCTGCAGGGATATCCTCAAACACACCTACTTCCTCTTCCACTGTCCTAGTCAAGGTCAACCCTAGTCAAAGCTAATTGGAACGGGGTCCCTCCTAAAGCTCTGTTTGCAGGCTACAGGAATTCAATATCCACACCACTGCAAGCCAATTAATATGCGATGTGGATATCCCACCACTACCCACCAATTAATATGTGATGCTCCTGCACTGGCCTGGTAATCAAGAAGCCCCAGTCCTCGCCACTACCAGCAGTGGGGGAACATACACGCTGAGAGGATGACAAGTACACACACAGTAAAGTGCAGTTTCCCTTAAGAGCATACAGCACTCACAGTCACTCTGGGGATGGTTTGTCCTTCTTTCTCCAGATCCCGAATAAGACTCCCCACTGGCACAGCTGTGGAGTTGGGATCTCAGCTGAGTGGCCAAGCTAAGACCTCCAGCACCCTCTCTGTCCAGCCATTGGTTTGTGTCCCTGCCCAAGTAGGTGACACACACACACACACACACACACACACACACACACACACACACACACACACACACACACACACACACACACACACACACACACACACACACACACACACTTTGAGATTTGATTTACAAATAAACACACACACACACACACTGGGAAAGGCTGGCACAAGTTTGCTAGCTATCACCCCTTCTGCCCAGACTATAAAGTATTTTTCTCTGCCACTAGCCAGATCCTTATCAGCTACTTTAAGACCCTTAACAAAGGCTGACCAATCCTACTGTGTAATGTTACTAGTAATCCAAATGGTAGTTTGACCAAGAACAAGGCCTAGGAGTGGCCCATGCAGTGTCACCAAATAAATATGCAAGTACTCTCAGAGCTTAAATATGTCTCAAAAATATCAGCCAAAAAGATAGGTTTAAATATATTTAATAATACATAATAAAAGAACAAGACAATACAAAGTGTCTTCACAATAACTTCAGAGTTCAAAATCACAGGAAGTATTTAAAACAGCATTGCAGGACAGTCTCAAATAAATACAGAAAACATCTAAACTAATCTTTACTATGTTCCTAACTGAATCTAAAAGAAATTACTGTAGCCTAGTTAACTTACTTACAGCAAGGCAAGTGCAGAGGTGGTGAGTGGATATTCTTGTTAGGTCAAAGACAAAATACAAAATGCACTGTTTCTGTCAGAGAGTTCTTAAATTAATGTCAAATATTACTGTTTGGATACTTGCAGCATGACATCACTTTTTGTCACCTGACTTCAGTTCAGAGCCTAAACCCGCACTGCGGCTGGTAGCATTTAACATATCTCTTTGGAAATACATAACATTCAGATGTTTGCAACTGTTAGAAGCCATAAAACAATAAAACACAAAACAACACAGAGCGTTCTCTAGTGTAGACATCCTGTTTCCTGTTAACTGAAACTGAAAGATAACATCTCCTGTTTATGGCCCATCAGTAAAATACTTTCATTCTTAACTATTAAGTTTGGCAAGCTAATCTCCTGTTAAAATACATGCATCTGAACAATTACAATAGTGTATAAAAATATCTCTTCAGTACACATGTCTATGCAGTAGGACATACAGTTCTAATATAGTGGTAAAACAAGCAATTGCATCCTGCTGATATTCACAAATGACAGGTAACTATTTACAAAATTCCAAAGAGCTGTTCCTGCAGTATCTCCTTCTGTCACACTTCTGTATAAATCATATTAATATTCGCAAATAACATGTGATTATTTACAAAATTACAGATAGCTGGGCTACCAATGTGACATTCACTTCTAAATAAATCATATTATTATTCTCAACATAAAATTATGTACAAAATTCCAGATAGCTGGGCTGACAATGTGACAAATGGTCTTACAGATAAATATAAAAAAGAAACTGTAATGAACTATATTAAAAATGTAGAGTGGAAATAGCTGTGCTACAGGAGACACAATCTGGAAAGAACTGAAAATGTGAATTTGATAAAAAAAGGTTTTCATGATGGTTATTCAGCAGAATATCTGGGGCAAAGGAAAAGAGGAGTACTTATATTAATTGCAAGATGAGCTCCAATAGTGATAGAAAAGGGGGGAAAAGATAATCATGGAGAACATATAGTACTAAGGGGCTACTGGCAAGGGAGGAGGATTACACTGGCATGCATTTGCATTCCACCTAAAACTGGTATAATGGAGCTTAAGAAAATTCTGGGAGAAATGATCAGCTTTCAGTATGGAATATTACTTATAGGAGGAGACTGGAATTTGGTTTGCAACAGTGAAGATGTGTCTGGGGGGCCTAGAAGGGAAAATGTAACAAAGGAGTGTAGATTTTTGAATAAATGTATGAAAATGTTTGACATGGAAGATGTGCATGCAGTACTAGGAGTTCAGAGTAAATTTGCATGTTATTCTCCAAGATACAAAAACTGGGCTAGGCTAGATAGAATTTCTGTCTCCTAGGAACATGTGCATTTAATTGAATGTCTTGAAACATACCCAGTAACTATTTCAGGTCATGCACCAATTTGTTTGTTTGTGTCTTTCGGCTTTTCCTGGTTAGGGGGTCGCCACAGCGGAACTTCTGTCCGCTAATGATTGGCAGTTGATTTTTACATACCGGCTTGCACAACTTTCAACGAAGGTACGCTGACTCACGCATGTCTCCACCCAGAAGACGCTCTAGCTGAGAATCGAACCGGACAGCGTCTTACTGTGAGGCGACAACGCTACTGCAGCACCACCACCGCAGGTTAGATCATGCACCAATAATAGCTAAAATAAAAACTCAAGGTAATTAAAATGAGACACTGACACTTCCCCACCTATCGGTTGAAATGAGAGGAATTTAGGGAATGGGTTTTGTAATTAATTCAGGAGCTACTAGAGCAGATACATTTCTTCTGAAAATATAGCTAGTGACTAAAATTAAAGTAGAGTTTAAAACTACTGTGGAATTAAAGGAAAGGGATAAATGGTTAAGAAGTAGCAAGAATTATTTAGGGGGAGTGACCATTCAGAGGTGACAGAAGCTGTTGAAGACTGGGGGATGGTGAGAGGGGCACTTAGTGATCTAAAAAGGGCAGTTTTTTAAAACTATTTGCTACCACAACATAAGTTCACTTGGAAGACATTTTAAGCTTAGCCAGTTTCTCATTTGGTGCTTGAATTAACATTTCCTGATTGGTCTTACCTATCCCATGGCTGATAATTGTATATTAGCCCTAGTGAGGATGAATGTGAAAATACTATATATAATTTGAGGGGACCCATGTAAGGGATGCAGCATTTAGGAAAATCCTGGAGTACATTTTCTATTACCCATCCTTAGATCCAAGTTGCATTTGAATATGGACAGGGATGAGCTTAATTTTACTTGTTTATATACCTGGACCAAGTATTTCTGATACCATTTGACTTGCTGATGTTCAGTAGGTCCATCTGTATTAGGTCTGAGGATGCCTTGTATGCCAGACATGTCACGTCTAAGCACTCTGTAGGATATTGAGTATAGTGATACATGTTTGAGGTGGTCCATGCAAGACCTGTTGTTTAGGACTTGTATCATTTTAGTAAGGTATCTCTGTTGCATGGCTCTGGACAGATTCTTGCCAAAGTGGGCATTATACAAAATTATTGACCTAATGAGGGCTTTGTAAAGGGGGACAATAACATCTGTAGATCTAGTCACAATCAATTTGTTTATAAGCTGTGCAATATAGAATGACTTTCTTATGATTCTGGACACATGTTGGTCAAAAGTTAGGTCACTGTACACACAAGTTCCCAAATGCCAAACAACTGGGTCAGATCTCAGGAGGCATTGTCAGTTTCGCAGTTCCCTGGTGTAGATGATTTCCCAAAGGATACGATAATGTATTTCTTGGAGTTTAGTTTCAATTCATGATTCTGGCACCAGTTATTGTTTGCAACAAACCTTCCTGCATGATGATTAAGTCATTTGGGGCTTCAGTAACTGCTTCTAGCTTGCAGTCATCTCAGACGTAGTCTGCCAAAGCCCTTTGGTATTTCCTTTTACTTTTGAGATGTATATGCCAAACAAAAAAGTCTGAGCACTGAACCCTGGTAGACTCCATTGGTGACTGGTCTCGTCCCTTATTTTGATCTCCTGCATCCTGTGAGCATGCATACATGTGTGCATTCTTTGATTCACCTTCCTGATTGTATTAACCTGAGTGTATTAAATTATATTCCTTGTATAATACAGCACCACTTGTTAGAATGTGTTTTAAATTTGTAGTTTGGAACAGTCTTCTAGTAAGCAGTAAAACAAAATATATGAACCAATAATGACAAAACTACCCATTTCAGAAAATTTCAACTATAAAAGGCCACTCAAACTTCTGTCATTACAATCCACCAGTATCAGTAAATATGCAAAATATCTGCAGAAGTAAGTCATCTAAGTAATTCCACATTAAAGGGATCTGTAACTAATGAAGAAGTTGCTGCTAGCAAACAACTTTATATTTTATTTCATCTATAAATGAAGTGCCTGTTGCCCTTGAAGAATAAATTGCCTGTCCTTACATTAAAAAAAAAATGATAAGCTAGTAATTTTGCAATGGGAAATGATTGGCAAACTGAAAACAGAAACATAGTTACTAGGTAACTCCTCCAAAGGAAGACATTCATAGGACTGCAGTATCCACTCCCTTTAAAGTACAACACTGTACAGTATCAACAATCCATCTGCATACTCTGGAAGTAGAACCCACAGCCTTCTGCATCACAAGCAATTATACTACCTTTTGTGCTACTAACAACACAAACAACTTGGCATAAGTCGCACTAAACTTCTCTTCCCCTGAAGCTCTCAGCTCCCATTTCCTTGTAAAATCCACTTGACACTCAACTGAATCTCTCAACTTTGCAGCACGGCCGAAAACCAGGGACACATTTTAAATATTGCTTGTATAATCTTAGAAAGTTGCTGAAATAAAGTGTTTTGTGTTAACGTGTTTCCTGAAAGATAGGAAGACTGAAACTTAAAGGGCTTTCATTTAGTGAATTCAGATGTTATTCGCGTTTCACTGTTGCAGTCATCACATGTGGATTATCCCTGCCAGGGTAGCCCTCAGTCGGCCCGAATACCAGAGGCTTAGTATTTCTGCGTCGGTTGCTGTCACTCCAGGACTGATGTCAGGTCATCAGTGGTATAAAATCAGGCAGCCAACGCCATTACATCAGTCTTTCTTGCTGAGGAACCTGAAGCAGAAGCAGTTTGCAAGAGTGCCGGTCGGCCGCTACCTGAGTTTGTTTCCAAATTGAAGTTGAAGTCTTTTAAAGCTAAGTACCCAGTTGGGGATCCTTTTTTCTTTCTCTAACTGATGCCAGAAAAAGTTAACAATTGTCTTGCCTGTGGAAAACAAATACCACACCGAGATCTTCATTCTTACTGCGTCCCTTGTTTAGGTCCAGACCACGACGTTCCCTACTGTCGCTTTTCTGCTTTGTTCAACGCCAGAACTATACGTCGTCAGGCCTTATTGTAGCTAGATATTTTTGCTCTCAGTCCTCAAATTCCTATATGGCTTCGGTAAGCCATCCAACAACAGATCTTTTGAAAAAACGTATGGATAAAGACAGAGACAGACCACACAGGTCCAAGACTGCTGACGACGCTTCCATTAAGCTAGTTGTCAATTCTCCAGTCCTCAGTGAGTAGCTTTCACAGTCCCTGATGCCCGCTTCTGTGGATTTGCAGGCCGCTACCGAGACCCTTTCGGAGTCCGGTATGCTGAGAGACTCTTCTTCAACTAAGGATCCTGTGGATGTCTCTACCTTAGATGGGTCCGGAGCCGCTGAGCAGGCACCATCTTCCGAGGAAGTACTTCCCACTACCGATACTTGACACAGACCGACGACTTATTTCGCATCTACAGTTCTTTCGAAAACTGCTGAGTTTCTAAGGCCCAAGGTACAAACCACACCCAAAAAAAAACGACCCAAGCTCAGGCACCTACTTCCTTGCCTCAGTCTCTAATGCTTAAAATGGCGGAAGACCTTAGAATGCTTATCAGGGGAAACCAGGCTACCCCTTCCAAAGGAAAAAGAGACTTGTCCCCAGTAGTTTTATCTGAGCAGGAGTCCGATGACTCTGATGCATCTGAATATGAAGATATGCAACCCCTCTCTGGTTATGAGGATTCTGATGCAGAGGAATCCATCCTTTCAGCCTCTCCACCCGAGGATTTTTCCCTTGGGGAAACCCTACATACTTTAAGGGAGCATTTCCAATGGGAATGTCAGGACTATCCTCAGTCAAAAAAGAGACTCAGGGAATTCTTAGATCTTCCACAGCACAGACCTCTGGCCATCCCTCCTGTCCTGGATGTTGTGGATGACGTTTTTATGGAATCAGTCTGACCCCTGACACCCTCCCTCCTGCTCCCAGGGAACCTTACAGGTACTATAGAGTCCCTGACTCTCACAAATTTATTTTCAAAAATCCTACTGCTGACCCCAAGGTCATCACTCGAGGGCCTAAAGGAATCAAAGCAACTTCAGCTAAGAATCCCACCCCCTCAGATAGGGATTCTCGAGCATGAAGTAAAAAAGTGTCCACCTCTGCTACTCTTGCTTTTAGAACATTAAATTGTCAGTTCCATATGCTGAAATATCAGCAACATACCATGGAACTCATCAAACAAAAAATATCTTCTTTCCCTGCTTGTTTAGAAAATAGAGAGTTACAAGAGTTAATGCATTCTGCAAGTCAAGTAACTAAGCACACCTTACACTGTGGTTTTGATGCCCTAGAAACATCGTGCAGGGCAGCAGTCATTGGTTCTTTCCTTAGAAAGCATGCTTGACTTTTGGAACAGCCCTTGCCAGACCATGTCAAATCCAAATTATTGGATGCACCCTTGCACAAAGACAACCTATTTGGCACTAAGGCAGAAGAGGTCTTAAAAAAGATGGAAGAAAAAGCTATAGCTATGCAGACAGTTGAAGACTTCTTACAGGTCCAGTCAGCGAGGTTCAGTAGGCATTGCCCCTCCAAGCACTAGTTCTTTCCTGCCCCCTTCAAGTCAGCTCAGCCCAGACCCAGGGGAAGCAGGCCCTCCAGACAACAGCCCCAGGAAATGCAGAGATCTAAGCAATGAAGTTCTTCCTCTTCAAAACCAGGGAGTGCAAAGCCACCCCTTATGGTTAGAACTCACAATGACTTTACACTTCCACCCCCTTCCTCTGCCCACCTGCTCTTGTTCCTAGGAGGAAAACTCTCCTTCCACGCAAGCAACTTGGCCACCATTACCAATGAACGCTGTGTCTTCAACATAGTGTCCCAGGGATGCAAATTTTATTTCTATACTCTGCCAACCCCAAAAGGGATCCCAGATCTTCCCCAAACCAGTGGGCAGAGGCCAAAAAGCAAGTCCTTTCCCTGCTCTCTATGAGGGCAATAGAGCATGTTCCTGCAGAACAGATAGCCCAAGGTTTCTACTCCAGACTCTTCCTGGTACCCAGAAAAGAGGGCACATTGAGCCCCATCCTCGATCTGTCTATTCCTTTCTGGTGATACCAAAGTTCAAAATGCTCACCCTCCAGCAGCTTCTACCTATGCTTTCCAAGGATGCTTGGTTAGCCACCCTCGACCTAAAAGAGGCCTACCTATTGGGAATCATGCAGGAAATACCTACGTTTCAGGGCAGGATCACTGCACTTTCAGTTCTCTGCGCTTCCCTTTGGCTTATCCACTGCTCCCAGAGTTTTCACAAAATGTTTGGCTGCCGCCATTGCTTTTTGCAGACAAAAGAAATATTCAAATTTACTCATACTTAGATAATTGCTTGATTCAGGCAGACAGTCAGGAAAAGCTGCTAAAGCACATGATCTTTGTAAAGGACCTACTGACCTCCCTGGGGTGTACTGTCAGCGAAAAGAAATCCAAACTAGTACCCTCACAAAAAATTGTATTCCTGGGAGCAAGCCTGGACACCGCATCCCAGATGACATTCCTTACACCAGAAAAACAATCCTACCTGACAGCCTACTTCTCTCAACTAGCCACCAGGACCCAGTTATCCACAAGGAAAATTCTGCAAGCTCTAGGGTTCATGGCTCCTTGCATTCTACTCTCTCCATATGCCAGACTGCATATGAGGAAACATCAGTGGTACCTAAAAAGCCTTTGGTTTCAGCACACTTGAGACCTGAAAACTCTTGTACCAATGATACCTTGTCTACGGAAAGATTTTCTTTGGTGGGCAGCAGCATGCTACCACAACAAGGGACCTCCCTTCTCACAACCCCATGCCACCCAGACCCTCACCACAGATGCATCAGACTATACCTGGGGTGCACACCTGGATGGCAGGTGCATTCAGGGCCAATGGAGCCCAAATCAAATACATCTGCACATCAACCAAAAAGAGATGTCAGCTGTTCAGCACGCCCTGACAGCTTTCAGACCCCTACTCTCCCCGGCGCCTCTACTGATCAAAACAGACAACACCACGGTGATGTGGTATATCAGCAAGCAGGGAAGGACTCACTCTTTTCTTCTGTGCAGGCTCACCATGACCCTTTGGCACACAGCCTCAGCCATGCAACTACACCTGTTAGCACAATTCCTTCCAGGCTGTCTAAACTCTCTGGCAGACAACTTAAGCAGAAACCTGCTAGATCCACATGAGTGGCAACTAGACCAAAGAACCTTCCCCCTTGTAACCCAGAAATGGGGCACCCCAAAGGTCGACCTCTTTGCCTGCCACTCCAATCATCAGCTCAGCAACTTCTGCACCAGGGAACCTCACAGCAAGGCCTGGAAAGTGGATGCTCTGTCCTTCCAGTGGGTAAACCTCTCGGTCTATGCATTTCCCCCTCTACCACTCGTTTCAAAGGTACTCCTCAAAATAAGGGAGGAAAAACCGAGGACAGCCCTGATTGCCCCAGACTGGCCACGCCAGCACTGGTACACACTACTGCGCAGTCTGTCACGCCTGCCACCATGGCACCTACCTCACATCCCAACACTCCCGACCCAGAGGAATGGAGAATTAATGCATCCCCAATTGAAGACCCTCAATCTGGCAGACTGGCTTATTCCCTGACCCCTCTACTCAAGCTACCAATCTAAGCAAACAAGTTCTAGATCTTATGGCCAGACACCCCAGCACTAGAAAGTCTTATGCTGACAAGTGGAAAAGGTTTTGCAACTGGATCCAGGCTAAGGGAGCCGCAACAGCACCACCCTTCCTACCTCTCATCCTGGATTACCTGACAGACCTACTACACAGGGGTCTATCCTTCTCTTCTATTAAAATACATGCCTGTGCAATCTCTGCTCATTACAGCACAGAGCCACCTCTTTTCTCACACCCTCTCATCAGACAGTTCCTAAGAGGGGCTAACAACTTGAGGCCACCCAGAAGAGCTCCTACCCCAGCTTGGGACCTGAACTTTGTGTTAGAAAATCTCACCCTACCCCCCTTTGAACCTGCAGCTTCAGCAGAGTTAAAATGTCTCTCTTGGAATACAGCCTTGCTTTTGGCCATCACTTCAGCTAGAAGAGTATCATAGCTACAAGCACGTATGGCTGTAGAGCCCTTCATCATTTTCCATGCTGACAGGGTCTCTCTCAGGACTAACCCATCCTTCATGCCAAAAGTGGTGCCCAGTGTGGCTCTCAACCAATCCATTCATTTGCCCACCTTTTTCCCTAACCCACAAAACAAGGGGGAAAGGATTTTGCATTCTCTAGATGTGCACAGACCGCTCAGATTCTACCTAGACGGGACTAAATCTTTTAGAAAGACTGATCAATTGCTAGTCAGCTTCGCTGCAGGAGCAGAGGGCAAGGCCATATCCAAACAGTTTCCAAATGGATAGCACACTGTGTCCATTTCTGCTACAAACAGCACAGGAAACCTCCCCCCAAGGGGGTCAGGACACGCCTCCCCCCAGAGGGTCAGGACACATTCCACCAGAGCAACTTCCACTTCTACAGCTTTCCTCAGAGGGATCCCCACCAGGGACATCCTGAAGGCTGCAACATGGACATCTGTTCATACCTTCACCAAACATTACCACCTGCCTATCTATCCAAATCCAGGGCAGGCTTTGCCACTACAGTCTTGCAGGGCATCCTAGCCAGCCCCCCAGTCTTCTTCACTGCGTCCACCTTTTGCTTCAGCTTTGAGAATCAACTCAAATGTGATGACTGCAACAGTGAAACATGAGGAACACAGTACAGTTGTGTACACTTACCATAAATGTAGATGTTCAAGTGTATTCACTGTTGCAGTCCTGGTTTCCCTCCCTCCATCCCCCTTGTCTTATCTTCTCTCTCTGTCTCTTTCTCTCTCCATCTCCTTACAAGGAATTTTTGGTATTTACTCTCTACTGGTGGTGTTCTTCCACCATAACCTAGCTATCTATTGGGGGCGCCTGACAGTTAGGGCAAGAAAAACTGATGTAATGGCGTCGGCTGTCTGATTTTATACCACTGATGACCTGACATCAGTGCTGGAGCAACATCAACTAACACAGAAATACTAAGCCTCTGGTATTCGGATCGACTGAGGGCTACCCTGGCAGGGATAACCCAAATGTGATGACTGCAACAGTGAATACACTCAAACATCTACATTTATGGTGAGTGTACACAACTGTACTTTCTCACTGATTTGCCAGAAAACCACAAATTTTAAGAGGAACAGACAAAAAGTATTCTGTGAAAATCTGGACAGTTGAAAGCTGTGACAACTTCCTGAATCACAAGTGATGGTGTGGCTAGAGAATTCAGGCTGTTTGAGCCTGAGTAACACTAACTACCATGTATACGTAACTGGGGCATTTTACACACACACACACACACACACACACACACACACACACACACACACACACACACACACACACACACACACACACACTCTCCTTACCGGTATGACTCTGGCAGTACCAACAGAACAGCGGCAGCATGACTCCTGTAATACAGAGCAATAAGAGAACAAGAACAGCTAGTTTAGTTAGTTTAACTTCCGTGCGCGAATTTATGTTAGCATGAAAACTCCACTTCATTAATTTTTCCCAACAGGTCTTGCAGCTGTAAAAGTGGAGGGGCTCCCCCTCCCCCTGGTTCTATGGTTCTGGCGCCCATATGACAAATGTTAAAGTATTGCAAAATAGGGGGGATCTCTCAGAACAAGAAAAGGAGCAACTGCAGAATGCTAAACAGAAAGTATGGGATTACCTGTATAATATGGATGAGTTTAGAAAGACTGCTGTGAAGCATCTGTTATTTGATAATAATTCTAGAGCACAAAAGCTTTTAAAGCAATGACTCAGGCAATAGAAAGTAGAAAGGGCCGTCACCAAGCTTGGGGAGCCTGTAACAAGGAAGTTAACAAGACATCCTGTGTAAGTATTAGAAATATTTTGGAAATTTTATGAAAGTTTACATAAAGCAGAGAAATATGGAAATCAAGAAAAGGTACAAATGGAAATGTTTATGGAAAAATTAAATATGCCAAGGTTAGTGGTAGATGAGCTTCAATTATTAACATTTAGGATAGAAAGAGATGAGATAAAAATGGCTATATATATAACCAATCTATAGAAAAGTCCACAGGAATAGATGGTATTCCTGTGAAAGTTTAGAAGACATATTAGGATTACCCAATTTGAGGGGTATTTTACTAACTCAGCTTCACTGAACTGTCAAACTATAGACCTATAGCCATTCTTTCTACCCTGGCCAAAATTATGGAGAAGTGCATCCATAAACAACTCCTGCACTACCTCACTCAGAATAATCTATTGGCTAACTCTCAGCATGGTTTAGGCCATATCACAGTACCACCTCAGCCCTCCTCTCCTTCTCCAACATTATAAATCACAATTGAAACAACAACAAATTATCCTCAGTCCTTTTTCTCGACCTCTCCAAAGCCTTTGACATGTTTAAACCACCAGTTACTTTTACATACCCTTAAAACATTATCCATAGACAACCATGCTATCCAATGGTTTCAGTCTTATCTGAGTGGAATACAGCAGGCTGTATTAAGGAGAAACTCTCCATCCTTCTACCCATCACCCTTGGAATCCCCCAGGGCTATATATTAGGACCCCTTCTTTTTTCTCTATTCATCAATGACCTTCACACTGTCATCCGAGAAGCAGCCTGTGTACAATATGCTGACGACTCCACCCTGATTTGCTCAGCATCTTTCCCCAACAGATCTCCTCACTTTATCCCAGCAAACCTTCAACATGGTTGATTATTGGCTCCCAAATCAGCAACTAATATTAAACCCTAATAAAACAAAGCTACTTCTCCCCTCAGCCTTCATTTACTATAACATCTAATAATGGTGCCATAATCTCACCAGATGCCCATACCAAACTCTTAGGAGTTATAATAGACAACATCCTTAAATACAACATGCATGTCAATCAAACAATTAAAACCATTAATAAAAAACTTGCTCTCTATATAAAAAAAAAGCTTTCCTTGTCCCGTGTAGATAGGACCGCCATTGCCCATACTCATCTACTTTCAGTCCTCCTTTATGCCTCCCCTATACTCACTAACTTGAGCAAATCTGATCTCAGCAAACTCCCAAACTGCTGTAACCACATTACCAGGTTTGCCACTTGCACTGCCTATAGGACACACCACTGTCAGAACCTAATCCTCTTAGGATGGCTAGAATTCCCTAGACTAATCCAGTATAACCAACTCATTGTTGCATTCAAAGTTATTAATCAACCAGAAAAAACGCCCTCACTCAAAAACATTATCCATCCCTACAATAACCCTAGGCCACTTAGGTCATCTGCTAAACTGTCGGTACAAACTGTTAAAGTTAACAGCTCAGCTGGGGACTCTCTGTTTGTAAATTCATTTGGCAAAACTTGGAATTCTGTCCCGGTCAACCTTACTCTGGAACCCCCACTTACCCGCTTCAAAAAAACGTAATACAGTATTTTAAAACTCACTGGCTATGCCCTTGCTCTAATCCTGACTAAATCCTGCTCTGCTACCATATGATAAATGGTAATTAATTTACTGTTTATTTACAACTACTACTTTGTAACCTTGCTAGTTACTGAAATGTGAGATTGTAATTTGTATTTGGACATTGTTGAACATAAACTGTAACTTTGAAATAAATAGTACTCCACAGGGTAAATGTCCCGTTGCCAAAAATCAATAATCCACAATAGAATGCAGCAACAAGACAGCCAGGCACTCCGTTCTCTTCTTTGTCCATAAAAATATATATTTATTCTGCTAGAAACATCAACAGTGGTAAGCACTTTCGCTAAAAAGCTTTATCAGGCTGATGTAGCTTTTTAGAGAAAGTGCTTACCACTGTTGATGTTTCTACCTAAATAAATATATATTTTTATGGTCAAAGAAGATAACATAGTGCCTGGCTGTCTCGTTGCTGCATTCTGTTGTGGATACACTGTAACTTACACTTGTTCTTATCATCATATATCTGTTTGTATATTCGGAGCTTTTCTCCCCGGGCCTTCACTGAAAATGGACATGTATCCAGTTAGACTATCCCAGTCAACAAATGTAAAATAAATAAATAAATAAAATTTTAGCACAACACAGGTAAAGCTCTTATATCAAAAGCAGAAAACTATAATGCAAAGTGGAAAGGAATGATGATGGGACGGAGGAAGCTTAAGAAATAAGGAGAGATTGGGATTTTGGATGCGGACTCTTAAGAACAACAAAAATCGTGCAACATATTATATTCATAAAATATCATGGAGTATTCTAAGAACTAAACTAGCATGAGAGTGGAGAAAAGAGATTCTTCCAATACGGATGACTGTAGTTAGGGGTACAGATAATAGGCAAGAGGGGGCTGAAATGTATTGTAGAAAACTGGTAAAGGAACCAAGGTATTGGGAGCAAATAAGTAGAAAGGTAATAGAATGGGAAGTGGCCAAGAATTTATTTGGACCGCAGGTTAGAGATTGCCTTCCCCATCAAAGATTGATATCAGAGTATAGGCAGAGAGAAAGAAGTAGGGGGCTCCTAAATGAAAGACCAGCACTGGTAGAGTTTTTAATAGAATCTAGAACAGAAGCTGCCGGTAAAAAAGAAATAATTAGTAGAGCATATAAAATATTGCTGGATAACTATAAGAATCAATCTGAGGAGCTTAGAAAGGATTGGGAAGAGAGACTGGATTACCAGTTCACAAAGAGATAATGGGGGAATATGTGTGTATCTCCCAAATATGCAACAAAGTCGAAGATTTACGATCTTTGCCTGGAAGTGTTTATATAAGTATTTTTATACCCCAAGTAAACTCCAGAGAATTTTTCTTCAGGTGGATAACAAATGTTGGAGGTGTGATGGGCAGGAAAGAGGTGGTTTGGAACATTTTTTTTGGGAGTGTCGTGAGGTGGCAGACTTTAGGGATTCCCTGCGGACTGCTATGTTGGAGATGCTGGGTGATGAGATTGGATTGACTGGGGAGATGATTTTTTTGAGCTAGGATACAGAATCAGAATTGCTTAGATGTAGTAAAGCCGAGCTGAGTCTAATTATGGTGGCTGCCAAAAAGCAATTACTAGAACAGAGATAAAACAACTGGAATTGGGATCTTTAGAAAAGAGAAGGAGCAAACTACATAGGAACAATGGGAATTGTGGGAACTATCTATGCCATGAAGGAACAAGGTTTAAGAGGCAGGATTTGAATGAGCCATATGATGCTTAACTGACATTGACTGGATAGATTATGAGTGATGTGTAATGTTTGCAACTAAAGTGGTGTCAATGGTGTTTGTTTTTCATTTATATAAATTTAAGATTGCCTATGTCATATGTGATAATTTAATAAAGATGTTTATTGGGGGAAAAAAAGGGTATGATGTTTAGGTCCAGGAATGTGATCATTCCACTGTATTCTGCACTCATTGGGCCAGAGTTTAATGCCCCCTTCAGTTTGTACCTGTCCAAACATCTGGCACAAGTTGAATGCCCATGGTACCTTCTTACTAAGAAAATCAAGGGTCTAGATAATAAAAACAGTGTGGTCCATCTCAAAGTGTTGTCCCTGTTAGTTTCATAAAGGCTACTGAAAAGTGGTCTCTGGCTTGCGTACAGAATTTAAACATAGTCTATCCTGACAAACCTTACTGCACATTTGCAATCCCAGTGGGGGCTTTAGACTTCTTAATGTCTTTTGCAACAGAAGTAGAGCATGTTGGAGGTATGGGTGTGTGTCACAAAGAATATAACTTCTTTGGACTCTCCTTCCTCTCCACATAAAGAAAAGTACTTCTGATGCATTATTCAAATGTAATCTAGACAAATGGATGGTTAACTGCAAATTCACCCCTGGTCTAGCACCCTTATCACTAATGGATAGGAGCAACATGTAAATGTTCTGCTCGTGCTTCGGTTATTGATTAAAATAAAAAGGCTAGATCCTTTTGGGACTGTATGGCTAGCCTTCTAAAGATCCTCTCAAATCAGTAAACCTAAAGAATATCAAAGGTTTACAGTGAGCCCTCTTTGTATATTAAGATGTGAAGCTGTCTGTGGCTGATATTAGTTGGCAATTTGAAAATTTAATTTTGTTCTTTGTCAAATTTGGTTGTAGTCAGGAGTTCAGTGTATGGTTAGAATTCTTGGAAATGCAGACATGCACATAAGATCGGAGTTTGTGTAAATAGGTAACTTCAGAAAGAAATGCATCGTTTCCAAGGAAAGCCTACCTTCTTTTCCTCCCCTGTTCATCAATTTTCATGTTTTCTGCCTGGCTTAATACTCTTTTTTTTATCTTTTTGGGTACGATTGACAGTGGTCTGGCAAATTGCTTGCTAACTGCAGCACAAAAAATAATTTTCTGCTACAGTAAAGTTGCAAGAATAGAGTCTAGCACCACAAGGCGTAAGCTACAGATACGTAGACAACATGCTTGTGGAAAGAACCACCTAAAATCTTGCATCGAGACGGGGCTTAACAGATGTAGACATCGAGTAAGAAATGCTCAGAAGTTGCAGCATTATCAAAGATCCAGAAGAAAATACAGCAACAAAACTCAAAGCTGCAGTAGAGACTGACCAGCTCAACTCTAAAAGAGCTAGATGGAGATTTAATTTTATTTAAATGGGTACGTGAAGTGTTCCATCACAAGCCATTTGAGTCACAATCCCTACCATAAGGGCAAGGGTAAGTGCAGTAAATGTGAAGCACCTTTGGACTAGTCAGTCAACATTATATGAGAGGTAGGCTAGATTAATATATTTAGAGGAATCAGACGTGGAGAGAACATAGCAACTTGACACAGACACTGGAAGGCAGGATTCAATCCTGGTGCCCAGAGGTATGAGATAGAAGTTTGAAACATTGAGCCAGCATGGAAATGCAGTGAACTAGTGTTTTCAGAGTAAGAGAGTCAGAAATCGAGTTCAAAGTTGTTAGAACAGAGGCTGACAGGGAAAATCTGAGAGACTGTTGAAGTGGTTATAAGTAAGATATGTTGAAATATGAATGAGTGTATACACAGGCTGTACTATCTCAGAGTAGTCTTCTGTTTACTGGTAAACTTAAAGATGCCTTACAAAGTATAGACGGGAAAGATGGTGATTATCAGACCTAAGTTTGCATTGTTTAACAAATGATTTAACATGAATCTGACATCCATTCCTCAACTGATGGGTCTTGGATCCTACCTCATATCCACCGTCAGTGACTTGATAGAAGTTAGACTGTGTAGCTCAAGCTCCTTCCCTTACCCATAATCCCCATCTACCACTGAGATACCTCAGATCTCATTTGTTTGCCGTTTCAGTAATAAGACCTGGTCATGGTCACCATTAGCTCAAGTAAGTTAATTTAGTTAAGTGAAGTTTTTTGCAATTTTTCCACAGTTTTTTGTATTTCTTCCTTTTCTGTAGAATAACATTTTTCTTTTCCTCCCCTGTGTGTGTGTGTGTGTGTGTGTGTGTGTGTGTGTGTGTGTGTGTGTGTGTGTGTGTATATATATATATATATATATATAGTGTGTGTATATATATATATATATATATATATATAAGTGTGTGTGTATGTATACGTGTATGTGCATGTGTGTGTATAGAGATATATATGTATATACTCTTTTTTTTTTTTTTTTTTTTTTTTTTTTTGTTGGATTTAGTGTTTGGGCCTTAAGCCCCTGCATTTGTTTTGGCTACCCCTCTGATAACATCTTTCTTTACCATTGTTGGAATTTGTTTCCCTTACCAGTAATTAGGCATTAGTACTTACCATTGTTGGTATTTTCTTAACTTTTTTCCCTTTTGTACTGTGTCAGAAAAACCTACTGATTTTTTTTTTTCAAAAATATTTTTATTAGTTTTAAAATTTTTACAAAAAAGAAACAAAAATGAATACAAGATAAGGAACTTGTAAAGTACATCAAACCAAGAAAAAGAAAGTAAAGTACATTCTAAACTAATACAAACAGTTAACAAGTTTTTGATTTATAGACAAGCAGTTATTGTAACAAGTACCTTACTCCTGAATGGGTAAAACATTCACTAGAGTGCCCCAGAAAAACGTAATACGAATAGAAATCAGGCCTCCCAAGAGCAGGATAACTTTAATCAGATAACATACTATTATATAAAGTATAAACTATTAACTGTTTTGGGGGTACACCACCTAAAGTAAACTATACATGTCCTAAAAACCTATTTACACCATATTTACAATATATTTACATCATGGATGTCAGAGGACCTCTCCAAATAAAATGACATAAGACAATTAGTAAAGTGTAATGTTTACATTATCAAATAATGTTGGACCATACCTAGTACAAGAAGGAGCGAGCTTGGAATGCAAATGTATAGGAAAACATTTTGCTGGATTTTACTTATTCCGGATTAGATCAAAGAGATTTTCCCAATATTTTTTAATATAATTCTTTTTCTTTTTGCTATTCATGCACATTTTGTGTGCTGATATATGTTTTATTGCCATATCCTTAAGGTTTTCCCATGAAATTGCTGAGGGGGTTGATCCAATTTTTAGTAATGAAATATTTAAGAAGAGCACAAACTGAGACAAGAACATGACGGCTAATACCTTTGATTTGAATAGGAACAATATTAAGGATCGAAGTTTGCCAAGAAAATGTAGTTTTCAAATACCCCATTTTTTCTAATTGAATTGTGAGGGTGCACCAGAGTTTATAGATGGTCTTGCAACTCCAGGACATGTGTATTATGTCAGAGTGCAGACAGGACATGTTAAGTTTTTATTGCATCCAAATTTTTGTAAAACAACTGGGGTGTAGTAAGAGTTATTATTTATCATTAGCTGTGTGTAAATTAGATTTTTGAAGAGGGTCAAGTTTAGTGTATTTCTGATTGCTTCATACTTGGATTCGCTAGAGATTTCATCCTATATTAAATCCCAGTATTTGGAAAATAAAAGTGAATGACTATGTATAATGGACGACACAAGTTTATAAGTATGTGAGATCATTGTGTTTTTTAGGGAGAGCGAATTGATGATTGATTGTGTTAATTGAATATATTGTTCCATAACTCTGTATTTAAGGAATTTTTGTTTCATAAGTGAGCTGAGTTGTCTTAAAATAGGGTCATATTTATTAGGAGCCCCAAATAAAGTTTTAACCTCTGTTGCATTTTTTGTACTATAAAAATGCCAGACTGTAGCCTTCTTGATAATAGGAAAGTTAGATAGGTCAATCATTTTATTATTGATTTTTAAATTTGGATTCAGATGTATGGGTTGAAGAATGGGGATTGTATTTTCCAAATTAAGAGATTTCATCAGATTATGAAAAGTAAGAATTTTGTTTTTTAGAAGAGGCAAAAAATGTTAAATTCACCAACAGGTGTAAGAAAGGGGATAGATTGAGGATTAATTTTGAATGAACGTATATAGTTATACCAGATCTTGACCCATATTGGAGATCAAGATTCATCATATGGATCATATCTGGCTATTTTTATTAACCGACTTGTGGTAATTATTTGATAATAAAGACCGAAATATGGAAGACTTAATCCACCCTTAGCTTTTGGGATAGTTAATTTCCTATATGCTATTCTGGTTGATTTAGGGAACCATGAGAATTTAGAAATTGTGGTCTCCATTTTACGAAAGAAGTTTTTGGAATATTAAGAAAAACAGAGTTTAAATGGAAAAGAATTCTAGGTAGAATATTCATCTTGATAATAGCAGATTTTTATAACAGTGAAAGGTTAATATTTTTCCATCTGGCTAGATCAATGTTTATTTAATCCCAAACTTTGTAAAGATTAGTTTTCATAAGTTCTTAATGAGAGTGAGTGAAGTTTATACCCAGATACTTTATTGAATATTTAAGAGGTATGTCAGAAAGGGGGAAGTAGTATTCTAAAAGCTTCTTAGGATTCAAAGGAAAACAGGATGATTTGGTGGGGTTAAGCTTATAGTTAGCAACTTTAGAAAAGAGATCAATAGAGTTTCGAATTTTCTGGAGATCTGTGTTAGGAAGCTCAAAGTAAATGTTAAGGTCATCTGCAAACACCAAGTACTTTATTTCGATGTTATAGATTTTTGGGATATGATAGGTTATCTGTTTGATCCAGATAAGAAAGACTTGGAGTTCAAGATGGTTGCCGAGTATTAAACATATACATTCTGCTGCTCCTGTTCCAGCCAAGTGTATCCGCTCAAAATAACCTGCATCTGGCTTTAAAAGTCAAAAGAAAGGAGTATTTCTGCTAAAATACGTCAAAAGGATTGGATCTACAGCTGCATTTTGGATAAAAAAAGCTAATTTTAAACCTTACTTTCTTTTAAGTATTTACCTGAACTCATTCTGGGGAAGGCCAAGGCCGCATGGTAATATCCTTCTCTGCATATAACAGTATTTCAGATAAGAGATGGCTACTAAGCAAGAAACCATGGATTCTACAACTACAAAAACTAAACTTTCCTCTATAATTACCCCTGAGAAGGATGTAATATCCAAGAGACAAAAAATAAATAAATCAACGCAAGAGCTGAACAAAGGGCCTACTAAAACCAAAGCTGAATCTGCACTTTCACTTGAAGATACTAAGTCAGCATTACAACATTGGTTGGGGAGGGTGGCCTAATGGTTAAGGTGTTTGCCTTACAAACACAAGGTGCAAGGTTTGAGTCTCACAAGGGACAATTGGCTAAGCTTACAATGGCTCACAAGGACAGTTAGCCTAGTACTAACCTATGAACAACCATTGCAAGATGAGTTCAAGTTATTTTCAGATAAGCTAAATTCCTTCGGTTCAATCCTGGATCAAATCATAACAAGAATAAACACAATAGAAAATAAAACTGAGGAGAACTCAAAGAAGATACAGGATTTACAGGCTAAGGTAAATGCAAATGGAAAAATAATCAATGACTTACAACAAAAAATAACTGACTTAGAAGCTCGAAGTAGGAGAAATAATATCTTAATACGTGGCATTCCGGAAAAGTTTGATCAACCCCAACTACCTGTAATATTAACAGAGATCTTTGAACTAGTAACTGAAGATAAATCTCTTGCAAAAGAAATTACTGTGGAAAGAGTTCATAGAGTGCTACGGAAAACTCGAAATGAAGCTAACCCCAGACAGATCTATACAAAACTACTTAATGCTGCACATGTTAATTTACTGCTAATGGCTGCAAAGTAGAAAAAAAAAACATCTCATGGAGAGGCTACAGGATCTCATTATTACAAGACTTGCCTCAGCCCATTAAAGTACAGAGACAAGCTCTAGCCCCTTTCTGTGCTTTGCTAATAAAAAAAATATTTGTTTCCAAATGAAATACCCAGCCACTCTTTCATTTAACTGTAAAGACCAAAAACACTTTATACAGTCTGTGGAGGAGGCAAAGAAAACATTTATGCAAGTTTTCAAGGAAGTACCAGTTATTTAAAACTTATGGCAAAGCTGTTTAAAATAAAATAAAGAAAAATGTACTGCTTTAAAAAAATGCAGCTTCTCTCCGAAGATAGGTCTGGAAACACTAACAGAAGCTGGAAACACTATCAGAAGAAATTACTTCCTACAGAAATGGAACTTTTTACTTTCTCAGATCTGTAAACAAAGAAAGGAAGCTAACTGAGCTAATCATACTTGATTTAATGTCCTGTTGGTTTTTCTGTCACTCTCTGGACATTCTGGAAATATTCCTGTCATTTTGTATAATTTTTTTTCTCGAATTTATTTTCTTCTACTTTAAATTACTCCATTTTAAATTACTCCATTTTCTGGTACTTGTGTTGCTTCCTGAGGCCTGGGAAGGCCTACATAACAGCTCCATGAGGGTTTCTTTTGTCTGCTGGGCTGTTTCTACACACCATATCCCAGAATTCAACGGAAACGTTGGCCGATGATGTCACGAGGCCAGAGAGCGTGGGAAAAGAAGTAAAGATGCAAAGCATTACTGGGAAAGCTAAAAAATCACGAAATACATCATATTTATGAAGAAATGGACTGTATTTTTACAGTTTTGGTTCTGTGTGATGCTGAAAATGTAAGAACATTGAAGGATTTCATTCAGGGTAATGTTAGTAACATTATTATTTAATTTAAAAAGCATTATGTCAGTATGTGCTATATTTAGTTAAGGAATGTTATATATGTCTCTAGTTTATTATAATGCCTGCCAAATATTAATTGATTAGTATTTAGTTTTATATTGTAGTATTAGTTAAATTGGTAACTAAGTATTAATTTAATTATGTCTAAAATCTATGCTGCAGCTAAATAAGTGATCTGTATCTTATAGGGGTGAAGTGTATAGTTATGTGTTCTATACGCTTTATAAGTCTCCGGTATCTGCAAATGATATCCAAAGCTAAGCTGATTACTTTGTTTGGGTCTATAAATGGTCTTTCTGTTTATTTTAGATGTGTGTTTATTTTAGCTGTGTGATTTTGATTTTCAGTAATAGATTTTAAAGTAATATTTATAGATATGCCATGCCAGATATAGTTACATTTGCCTGCTTACTGTCTGTGATAAGATATAGTATTATTGATTAATAGGGAGTTAGTTCTAAACTAATATGTACAATTATAATATTATATACCAATCCAACCTTATGCACCTGTAAGCATAACTAATTCCATGTTATGATCTGCTAAAATGATATATATATATTAAGTATTTTAGAAAGTATGATTCTTATACTCTTTTATTAACTATTCTAAGCATCTTTTTGCCTTTAAATGTACATTTTAGATTTATATGTTAGTATTAAATAGTTTTTGGAGTGGTATGAGGGTGTAGTTGTGAATGCTGGGTGACACTTGGACTATCGATGTTAGTATTTATGTCTGTCTGTTGCATGCCTGTAACATTTATTTTATACAAAAATGTTTAACAACAGTATATTTATATCTTTTACATTTGCAAATAAAATCATATCAGGGAGATGGGTGGTTAGGCACAGGTTGTAAGGTTAGGAGCATGGATGTCAGAACATCAGTTTTGAGTATAGTTTATTTTTTTGTGTGTTAGAAAAGGACCTATCATTATATGGACCATTCCTGGTGAAACAAGTATTTCTGTTGACTCTGTTTTGTTTTTATTGTTATTTTTTGAACTTATAGTTAGATGATTAGGGTGAATTCTTGGAATGTAAATGGTGTTCAGGACAGTAAAAAAAAAGCTGGTTATGCACCTGATTTATCAAGACAAATCAAACATTATTTTTTTTTTTACAAGAGACACATATGACAAATGCCCAATGGGACAATATTAAAAAAGGATTAGACAGATTATGTCAGCAGGGAGCAGCCTTGCATCAAAAGGTACAGCTATTTTAATTAAAAAGTCCTTCCCCGGAGAAGTGCCTGGAGATACTAAATTTGATTTGAATGGAAGATGGTGTTTATTCACTTACTCATACCCACAAGTTAAGTCCCTGATTTTGTTTTTGAATGTGTACAGTCCATGTTCAAACCAACATTTGTTCATCCAGGAAATACATAATCTGCTACTTCATACCATGATCATTTCCTCATTATTGGTGGCGACTGGACTGCTCTTATTGATCCATCAAATGATGGCTCGAATAAGAACAGAAAACAGCCCACCCAAATAACTGCTTCTGTTCAAGATTTGATGAATAGTTTTAATTTAGTTGACCCTTTTTTAATATCTGAGATTGACAGGGAGTCTAATAAATTCACTTTCTATTTGGCCTCACATAAGGTTTGGTCTAGGATTGATTATTACCTGATCTCAGATGCTTTCTCGACTAAAATTGCTAATTTTGCTCCTGAAGCCAGATCTATATCTGATCATTCGAATATATCACTTGGCATTAACCCTAACCAAAAATGCAATTATGACGGTAAGATTTTCACTTGGTCACTAAATAGTAACATTCTGAAAAAAAATGACGTTTTGCAGGAGGTTAATGAATATCTAAAACACTTAGAAGCTGAATCATTGCTTTCCAATATTCCATTAGATATACAGTGGGCAGCGGCTAAAGCTGTCAATAGAGGAGTACTTATCCAAAAAGCATCTTATTATAAAAAGAGAGTCTGTACATTAATAACCTCACAAAAGAGTTAAAAAAAATTGGGGCAGAACTGCAATAAGATTTTTTCCCTGATTTGGAAATTAAACTTCCCTGAATTCAGAAGGAAATATATATATATTTTTTCCAACAACAAAACTACTCTTTGAATTAAAGCTTCTACATAGATACTCCGAATGGGCTCAAACTCCATCCAAGACTCTAGCAAGACTAATAAATATCAAAGGAAGGACCAAACTATATAAAGGACATAAAGTACAAAGGGAAAATCTTGTATAGAAATAGTGACATTGTAAATTCATTTGTAGATATTTACACAGAAATCTACAATCCCAAAACAACAATACATAGACTTCCTCAATAAGCTTAATGTCCCAAAACTAACTTCCACACAAATTACCCAGTTAAAAGCCCCTATAACACTAAATGAAATAACTACAGCTATTAAAAAAACTGAAACCTAATAAGGCGCCAGGCCCTGATGGATTTACAGGTGAATTTTACAAAATTTTCTGCAGTAATCTTACAAAAATCCTACTTAGCATGTATAATCATATCATATCAGAAGGGATTACAGACAAGTATATAAATAATTCCAAAACTATTTACATTCCGAAACCGAACTCTGACAAATCAAACCCTCTTAACTATAGGCCTATTGCCCTTATAAATGCAGATATGAAAATTTTATCTAACATTTTTGCAAATAGAATTCAGAAAGTGATGGTGTCAATTATTTCTCCAGAGCAATTGGGTTTTATAAAACAAAGACAACTTTGTGATAATACTCTCACTTTGCATACATTATTAATGTTCCTTGAAAAAGATAATCATCCAAGATACACTTTAACGTTAGATGCAACTAAGGCCTTTGATAATGTGGATCTCAACTTCTTATATGTAACAATGGAGTACTTTAATTTCCCGGATATGGTCATTAATACTATTAGGATGATGTATAAAAATGCCTCTACTTCCCTTTATATAAATAAAACATTATCAGATCCTATTAAAATTACAAATGGCACCAGACAGGGGTGTCAGCTATCACCCGATCTTTTCAACTTGTATCAAAAACCTACTGATTTTAAAAAGGGTTCTGCTTGCCGACACAAAATTCCTAACTCGTAAAACCATTCTGTGTTACCTGGGTCTATGCCATCTTAATGTTAATTGCTATATTTGTTTTAGCTTTAGTAACAGGGCTTTGGTCGGTACTGCGGTGGTGGTGCTGCGGTAGTGTTGTCGCCTCACAGTTAGACGTTGCCCGTTCGATTCTCAGCTAGAGCGTCTTCTGTGTGGCGACATGCGTGAATGGGCGTTCCTTCGTTGAAGGTTGTGTGTTAGGCCCAGCAAGCCAGCACGTAAAAATCTACTGCCAATCATTAGCGGACCGGAGTTCTGCTGTGGTGACCCCTAACCGGGAAAAGCCGAAAGACACAACAGCAACAACAGGGCTTTGGTCGAGAGAAAGAATAAGTTAATCCTCTAAGGTCTTCTTCCATCTTCTACTTCATCTGCCTCTGGAGCACCTTCTTCATCCAAGAAATCTTCAGCAGAAGCAGCAGAAAAAATGAAAGATTTTGAGGAGGCACTCATCGCTGCCCTCCCTTACCTTCTTCGGGCTCTGCTCTGCTTTGCTTGAGAAAGTTACTAAAATGGTGGATCTGCCAACCTCCAAGGGCTCAACACATAAAACTAAACTAAACCTACAGATCTGGCCTCTCGTTCAGATCCAAGTAAGTCCAAGTCTAAGTCACCTAGGTTTTCACCGGAACCGGTCTCTTCAGGGCTTCAGTCTCCTTTCCTTCAAGACGCACCTCGAAGAGCTTTCCATCCACCATCAGCCTTGTCTTCCCTCAGGTCATCCAGGAGCCTGTCAGAAGCAGATGTGGATAGGATGATGAGAAAATTTCTCAAAACTCCGATTCAGTTGGTTGTATTACAGTCTCCATCTACCATCAGATCCATGAGCCTTTCCATCACACAGCCACAAGCTTTAATTCCTACTCCAATCCATCTCATGATTTTTGAAGATTTTGGACCATGGACTTCTAGGTAGGTCTATGTCAGATCCAAAGATTTGCCTTTCTTCAACTCTGGCACTTTCTGTGACCCAATCAGGTCCAACATTGTCAGATCCAGAAGGGTCACTGGGTTGTAGTGTCTGTGCTGGATCAGTGGATGGGTGGACTGGGATTAACTCCAATGGTCTCTGAGCCTTCCCTCCCCTCTCAGCTTTGGCACTAGACAGCTCGGTCCCAACCTTGGCTTCAAGGATGGAGCTGGGGGGGGCAGGTTGCAGCCCTCACAAGCTTCTTCAGATCCAGTGGGGGGTGAGACTGAGGTTCCCCATGGCTTTAGCGTTCACGGTATTGGAGAGGGCTTTCTCCTGTTTGATGGAAAAGACATCCTTACCCTCCTAGGGTTCACCCTATACTCAACTGTCTACTGTGGAAGCTGGGTCTTTTCATCCTGTCTCATTGGGACAGTCTGCCTGTCAAGCCTTGGCTGTCCTCATTCAGGACATTGCTGGCACTTCTGAGCCCAGAACCTCCTACTGTAGATCCCTCTTATAAGTGAATGTGTAAAAGGAGACACCTAGACTTTCCACAAAAGTCGTTAACTGAATACACTGACTTCTATGACAGCAAATGGTCCCTCTGATCATGCCTTGAGGACATTTCATTCAGAGAGATACTTGAACTCTTGAAACAGAAAGGAGGTTGTTCTTGTGACCCCCCCCCCTTCCTAAGAGGAGGCAGTGTTCTGTAATGCTTTTGGAACTGGCTCAACTATGACTTGGGTAGTCCATCTGGCAGATGAGATGTTAGACCTAATATTCCACCAGGCTTGGAAAGCCCCGGATGTAATGGGATCCCATCCCCAAATGCCCAGACAAATATCTCATTGGAGCAAGGCTTCTCCTGTGGATGCTGTGATGGTTGCAGCAGCCACTAGGAAAGACCTAGTGGAAACAGAGCTCTATTGTCCAAAGAAACTAGGGCTTTGGACAGGTTCGGGAAGCATATTTATGCATCAGCGACCTTTGCCTTCAGGTCTCTGAATTATTTGGCACATTACAAAATTTCATAAGGAACTGATTAAGCATTTTTCAATATCCTCTCTGGGTCCATGTCTGCAGATGATAAGAAAGCAGTTTGGATGGTGCAGCAGTAGCATTGTCGTCTCACAGCAAGAGGTTCTCTGGTTCGATTCTCGGCTGTGATGCCGCTGAAAATTGGCTTTGTTCCAAGTAGGACTTTCCTGGTTAACAAATGTTAAATAAAATAAAATTAAATAAGTCTGTTCACAAGTGGACACCCACCAGTCTTTATCCAGTGCTTCCATGAGATTGATCTCTCATGCTGCAGAGGGAGCTGCTAGAATGGCAGGTTCTGGCTTAACCATTAGAAGGCATGACTGGATGCACTTCTGCGACTTTGTGGAGCCCTTCGAGTTTTCATTCTTCAGTTGGCCCTAAGGTGAAGGTGACTCTCCAGGAGCGAGTAAGATGAGAAAATCCTTTCTGCCATGGGAATCCATTTTTTTACCCTTCAGAGGACATTTTTACCAGAACCAGAGTGGTGGCAAAAATTGTGGTTCACAAAGTCGCAAGGTTCTTCCCAGGACTCTTAAGGAGAAAGATCCCCTCGTGGCAGAGGGGCGAATTCTAATGAGGTGGCCTGCAATACCATGGCTTCAGAGTCCCTTTCTCTGTGATCTATCAGCATACCTGAAGGGTTACCCGACTTGTGCACTCCTGTCACTGCACCCACAAGCCAGGATAGCCATTACCTTTAATATTATTGGGTACAAAATATTATATCCAAAGGTTATCACATACCATTTTCTCCCTTCCCCCCAAAATGCAACAGAAGAATTCCCAACATTCCACCCTGTCTGAGGAAGACTTCAGCTAAAGAAAAATAAAAGTTGATAGACAAAAGAGTCATCCAGCTGGAACTGCCAGAGCAACAAGGATCAGGAACTTACTTCATATTCTTTTTAGTGCACAAAAAGACTGTAGACGTAAGATCAATTTCAGATCTCAGCAATCTATATCAGATTGTGAACTATTGAAAGTTCCAGATGGTCACATTTTAGTCCATCCTGGCTTGTTTAAGGAAGGATGATTGGATGTGCTCTGTAGATTTTCAGGATGTGTACTACCATATCAAAATACACAGGTGCTCCAAGAGATATCTCTGCTTCTGGCTAGGAACCATTCAGTACCAGTTTAGAGCACTGCCCTTTGGTCCCACTACAGCCCCCAGGATGTTCACCAAGTGCATTGCAGTTGTTGCAGCTCACCTGAGACTGCAAAGAGTCTGAATGTTTCTGTATCTAGACAACTGGCTGCTGTCTGCTTCCATCAAGCCTCTACTAATGCAAGCCAAGGATCACTTGCGCCATCTTTTTTCCCAACTGGACATTACTATAAATCACTGAAAGTCTCATCTTTACCCCATGCAAAGTCTGGAGTTCATCAGTGCCCATCTAGATACCCAGACACAAGTGGCAAGCCTGCCACAAACAAGACTGGAGACTTTAAGGAAACGGCACCACACACCCTTACTGTTCAGTCACCTCCAGCCAAATTAATTCTACAACTACTGGGTTTGGTGACAGCCTCATAGTACTGGTTCCCTTAGCATGGCTTTCTCATGAGAGTACTACAGTGGACTGTAGTGGTACATTGGTCAATAAGACATCAGCCAGTGACGTCTCACTCACATCACAAGTATTTGCAGATGCCACATAGCAGAGGAGGTTTCTCAGTTCCGCCCCTTCACTCTTCACACTCCCAAGGCCACAGTGACTATGGATACCCCCTAAATGGAGTGGGAGGGGTATTACTTGGGAAGGGCAGTCTAAGGCATGTGGTCCCAGACAGAGGTCAGTCTTCATATCAGTGTCCCAGAAATGAGAGCAGTCCTATTTGCATTGCAAGCATTTCAGGATGTTCTCATTCTAGGAATGATTGCAGTTTAGATGGACATGATGTTTGTGCTCTCATACATCAGCAAACAGGGAGGAAACAATTCTTACCCACTTTGCTGGGAGGCAATGATAGTTAAGCAATAGGTGATCTCTTCCAGCTGCTTTCTCTTGGCAAGGTATATTCCATGGAAATCCATTGTGCTAGCAGACAAACTGAGCAGGTCCATCTTATTCCCTCCGACAGGGAGAGTCACTGAGAGATGCTGTAGCTCATGATTGGCCTTCCAGGCTATTGTACGCCTTCCCTTCCACTCCTCTCATTCCCAAGTTCATTCAGAAAGCATTATAGTGGAAGAGCAAAGTTATCCTCATTTCCCATTCTGGTCATGCCAAGTGTGGCTCCCCTTCCTATGGCCTCACCTAGTTCACCATCCTTGGGTGCTGGGTCCTGTTTAGGACCTTCTGTCCCCCCATCCAGGCTGCCTTACCTGGGCATGCAGTCTCTCAAACTGAACTCATGGTTTTTCTACTTCCAGTGATGGCTAGAGGTTTTAGGCTTTCTTTCTTTGTTTGCCACATTCTAATATCATCGTAAAAAGTCTCTACCAGAAAACTTTGTGCAAGATAATGGAAACGATTTTCTGTCTGGGCCCATCAGGGACATTTAGAACGCTTTTCTGCATGATTCCAGCTATTCTTGATATCTTTCCAAAAACTCCAAATAGCGCATGTAGAGAAGTGTGTTTCCAGAAGCCTGGTTCTCTTGGACCGTAATGGTAAGGTGCTTGCCAGTACCTGGGGTACTAAAAACTTAATAACTTGAAAAATGGATAATTATTGGGATTAATCCCAATGATGCAAGTCATTACAGTCTTCATGAAAAAATGATTATAATTGTGGTTGTTGTCGAAGATCTTATTTTAAAATCATATCAAATATGCTAACCTGAACAACGCATTATTAGCAAAGCATACCAAAGATAAACATTTCTACAATTGCTTCAAATTTCACATCATTGATACTCTGAAAAGGGGTCGCTTCAAGGTCCCACAAATTTACTGCTGGAAAAAAAGAGCTCTCAAATGGCAGTTAAGACTCAATGCCAACAGGGGCTCTGGCTTGAACACGCACTTTCCATTAACTGCATTCTTAACCTAAAGAAGTTCAGTCACCATGCTTAATACTGATAGTTCAATAAACTGGGATTTTGTGGTTCCAAGACTCAATGAAATGTGGCCCATAGGCATCTTTCCCATGCGGTTACATGGCTCGGTGCTCTCCATCTGTATTATTTTTTTAAATCACCTGAACTTCCTAACTGCATTTTGACCTTTTATGTTATTTCATTTAATAGTGTGTGATTTGAAATTTTTCTGGACGGGTTGGTAATATTAATCACTCCTGATTACTTATTTCTTAATGAGCCGGACACTAAGAAACAGCATCAGGAAACAGTTTGCACAGTACGAGTCTGTCAAGGCTCAGACAAACATCTTTCTTCATTGTTATTGATTTTGTTTTGATTCCTAGTTTTTCTGAACGGTTTGGTAATAATAACCACTACATATCCTTTATTTCATAATGAGCCGGACACTAAGAAACAGCATCCGGAAACAATGTGCACAGTACGAGTTCATTAAGGATCGAACAAACATCTTTTTTCAGTGTTACAGATCTTGTTTGAAACATGCTAGCCAAGGTAGTTGGTTTACTGGACTTAGTGGATCACTCATTGCATGATTTAGGTTTCATGGTGGAATGTATTTTTGCTGTTATTTGATTTCATTTCATTTCATTGATTTTAATGTTATTGATTTTAACGTTTTTTAATTCGTACAACCTAATCTTAATTATTTAATTGTTTGTGGTAGAATAAGCCCAAATGGCAAAAGCGCACGTAATAATGAGCCTGTAATTTCACAAGAAAATTATTATCTATTTATTTAAGCACGGATGATTGCATTAATACATTGTATTCTTTTTACTTATCCATTTTTTCAAACTTGCCCGATGCTGCGGAACCCAAACATGGCTCCTTGTTCAGCACCATCTTTACACAGTCTTCCTGTGGGTCCACACCCACCACAGTCCACCAATTCTCCCATTGGCTTCTGAGCAGATTTCCTTGCCCAATCAGTCTCATACACATGCACAACCACTAGTTACGCCCACCGTCCAGCCTCCTGAACATCCCACCTTACGTAATTTTATATGTTAAGTTGTCTATCTCGCCTTCTTTCTTGCTTGTTGGTATCGGAGCCGAACCTCGGCTCTGACTCGGCAATCTTCTATATCTCGAGAACTGTTTACTGGCTCGAGGCTCTCCGTTATCCCATGATGCCTAGCGCTAGCTACCCAGATCTCGTTTGCCGCTTCAGCTGTGAGGTTCGTTGTTACTGGCTCAGGCTTGTATAAGTTTTATTGAACTACTTTTTCTGTTAGATTGGGGTTTTTTCTGGTAGTTTATTGTTTAAAATAATAGTCGCTAACTAGTTTGTTGTAGTTGTGTATTTGTAGCTTTCCCTTAGAACTCGTTTTTATTAGAGAGTTCTCCCCCCCCCCCTTCCCTCTTGTAGGTAGCGTCTTAGTTTAAGCCTTTTCTTCTTTCTGATTGTTAGGTAGCTGTTTAAGTTAGAGGCTTCCTAGTTTAAAAAAAAAAAAAAAACTGTCTTTAACTGTAGTATACTGTATGTTTTTTTTTTTTTTTGTTTTGTTAGTGGGTAGTGTTTAGTATTAGTTTTGCTGTTCGGCCATTTGGCCAAAACAACTCAGTGTAGTATCTGTCTAGTTGTGAATATGTCTAAAAAATCCAAGGTGTCTGGATTCAAGAAGTGTGACTCATGCTGTCAGAAAATGTGTCTGACAAATGGGCACACTTCTTGCGTCTATTGCTTAGGCGCAGTGCACCTGCAGGACTCCTGTTCTGTATGCCATGCATTTAGCCCAAGAGTTCTGCAGAAGCGCAAAAATAAGCTTATTTTGAGGGGTCTTCTTAAGCCCCAAGATTCACCGGCCAAGGCTCAGCCTGTGAAATCTCCTAAAATGACCAAATCGTCGGCTCCCAGTTCGGAGCCATCATTGGCACAAGCCTTACCTACTACTTTGGTCCCGGCTGGAACCGAGGAGACTGCCTCCCAGTCGGCTCCAGCAGTACCTTCGGAGCCATCGCGGACCCACAAGAGGCCGAGGTCCCCTTCTCTAGAGTCTATACATTCGGCTCCTCGGTGACCGCAGTCACAGATTCTCCCACTCTTCTCGGTCCTCTAGGCTCTCGGATCACGACGTGGAGAGAGTGGTCAGTAGGTTGTTGAAGTCGCAGGCACTGGCCAAAATGTTGTCCAGCCCTCCTCAACAGGTGTCGGCTCTGTCCATTTCTATCGATATTCCTCCTCCAACTCCATTGAGCTCGGAGCCAGAGTTTGTTGGGGTTCGAATCGTGGAACCGTCGGCTACGATAACTATTTCTCCTTCGGTTCCGTTGTCGGCTTCGATCCCCTCGAGTCCGCTGAGGGATCTGTGCGCTGAGACTCTTTCGTCAGCTCTGAGGGAGCGAGTGGCATCGGTCCCTTGTCCGACCCCGTTCTCCCCTCTCGGAGCGTCGGCACAGGTGAGCTTGGCTCCTACATCGGCCTCGGAGCCGTCTCCCTCAGTGCGGAGGAGGATTGCGGTTTCCTCTGAACCAGAGCCTTCTCTGCATCATGGCAGGGACGCCTTCGATATCATGAGGAGTGTACTGGCCTCTAAGTCAGCTCCACTTTCGACCCCACTGGCTCCGTCCCCTGTAGTGCCTGCGGCAACGTCTGCCTCTCCTCCAGACCCCAAACGTGGGGAACCAGCCCTTCAGAGCACCCCATTGGGTGTTTCCTCTTCTTTCGAGGCCTCCCCTGATCATTCAGAGGAGCCCCCTCGGAAGAGGAAGTCAAGAGGAAGCATATTGACTCCCCCGAGTCTGTCACTTCGGATACGGATTTGGATGAATCGGAAGGGTCCCTGAGATCCCCCTTTGAAGATGTTTCCTTTTCGGACATACTAGAAATGCTTAAGCAGAGGGGGAACTGGAATGCCCTAACCCCTACCGAGGACGAATCTGTATTCCTGGATGCGTTCGGTTCCCAACCTTCCACCTCATGGGTTTCTCCGCCTTTCGGTTCACTAATGTCAGTGGTGGTGCGAAGGGCTTGGTCAGCCCCAGATAACAGTGGAACCAACCATAAGGAGATCCAGCAAGTTTATCACAGCACCCCCTGATAAACAGTTCCTTACTAAGGGTGTTCCTGTAGATGCCATGGTGGTAGCAGCAGCCACTAAAAGGAGTTAGCAGAAACTTCTTCCTCTGTCCATCCTCCTAACAAGGAGTCTAGGACCATGGATAGATATGGGAAGCGAATGTTTGCTTCAGCAACCTTTTCCATGAGGTCACTGAATTACTTATGCCATTTTACCAGGCTTCAGAAGGATCTCCTGAAAGAGCTCGGAGATACCCTTCAGGATCCATCAGCTGAAGGCGCTCAAGCTAAAGTGGCTTCTCAGCTGGCGACCCTTAATTCTGTACTCAACTCCTCCATGAGGCTCATTTCTTATGCAGCTGATGGTGCAAGTAGAGCCGCAGATACAGGCGTGGCACTCAGGAGACACGCATGGATGTGGCTGTGTAACTTTGCGGAACCCTTTAGAGCGTCATTCACCAACACTCTTTTTGACGGTTCCTTTCTTTTTGGACCACAGGTGAAAGACACTCTGACTAGGTGTGAACAGGAAGGCAAGACTCTGCCGTGGGAGTCCATTTTTCCACTCCTTCCAGACCATACCCCAAGGGTCAGAAGAGTGGTAAAATGTGGTTTTGGAAATCCCAGGGAGCCTCGCCTGACACACGTAGTGATTTTTCCTCCAGGGGCAGAGGAGGAAACAACAACAGACACCGCCCTCGTGGCAGAGGGGGTCCGCAGAACCAGGGCAGCAGAGAATCCTTCTCTGACATGCCCTTCCAGCATCCCTGAAGGGTTGCCCGGCTGCCCGCCTCTGGAGGCAGTCAGGGGAAGACTTTCACCGTACCCAAAAGCCTGGCAAAACCTAACGCGAGACAAATGGGTACACTTAATCATATCCGGAGGCAACATAATTCCTTTCTTTCAACCCCCCCTTACCATCAAGCATATCCCTTCCAGATGTTCCACCCAATCTGAGGGCTCAAGCATCATAGAAGTTTCAGACTGCTAGAAAAAGAGTCATCCAGGAAGTCCCGGCAGACCAACACGGATCCGGAACTTACTCAAGGTTCTTTTTGGTACCAAAAAAGACAGGGGACTGGAGACCAATATTGGATCTCAGCAGACTAAACAAGTCTGTTCAAAGAACAAGGTTTCGGATGGTCACGCTACAGTCCATTCTACCCTTTTTGGATCAGGACAATTGGATGTGCTGAATAGATCTTCAAGATGTGTACTATCACATCAAAATGGACAGGTGCTCCAGGAGGTTTCTGCACTTCCGGCTGGGAGCCAGTCATTACCAGTTCAGAGCTCTGCCCTTTGGTCTCACCACAGCCCCCAGGGTGTTCACCAAATGCTTGGCAGTAGTCATGGCTCACCTGAGGCATCGAGGATTCCAGGTGTTACCATATCTAGACGACTGGCTCCTTACTGCTACTACCAGGCATCAACTCCTTCAAGCCAGGGACTATACAATTACAATTTGTGCCCAGCTAGGCATTACTATAAATTTCGAAAATCTGCCTTGTTGCCCTGTCAATCTATTAACCTATATAGGAGCAGATTTAGATACAAGAAGTATGTCCGCAAGGCTACCGCCAGACAGGGTGGCCACAATTCGGCAGCAAGTTCATATCCTCATGCAGTGCAAAAGGGTACAAGTCAGGTTGGTCCTTCAAACTCTGGGTTTTATGGCCGAGGCAATTCTTCTGATACCTCTGGCCCATTTTTACATGAGAATTCTTCAGTGGCTTCTTTTCACACAGTGGTCCTTTCAACAGCTCCCCATGTCTCACATGATCATGATTACAGAAACATGCAAAAGGCACCTTTCCTGGTGGATGGTCTCCCCACTAGTAGCTCAGGGCAGACCATTCATCCAGCCCCCTCCGGTTGCCATAGTGATCACGGTTGCCTCACTGATAGGGGGGAGGGCATTATCAGGGCAGGACAGTCCAAGGCACTTGGCAGCCTCACAAGTACCATCTGCACATAAATGTCTTGGAGATGAGAGCCGTGCTCCTAGCATTGCAAGCCCTTCAGGACTCTCTCCCTTCTGGGACCATTGCAATTCAAACGGACGTCATTGGTGTGGTACATCAACAAGCAGGGTGGAACCAGGTCCTACCCCCTACAGACTCTGGCAGTGGGCGATTTCCTCCCAATGATTTCTGATTGAGACGCACATCCCTGGGAAGTCCAACGTCATAGCAGACAGGCTCAGCAGACCTATTCTCATGCCTTACGAGTGGTCTCTGAATCAGGTAGTTGCGGATCTGATCTTCCGCAAATGGGGACAGCCTTGCTGTGATCTGTTTGCCACCCCCTTCAACAGCAAATTCAGCAACTACTTCTCCCTTTTACCGCTTCCCGGTCACCCTCCCAGAGATGCTGTAGTCCACGTTTGGCCTCAGGGACTTCTTTATGCCTTCCCTCCGTTCCCTCTTATACCCAAACTCATACAGAAAGCTATTCCGTTGGGTTGCAAAATGATCCTCATTGCCCCCTACTGGCCACGACAGATATGGTTTCCATTCCTGCACCGTTACCTCCTCAAGCAGCCCTGGACTCTTGATCCTATTCCAGACCTGCTGATTCATCAATCAGGAGAACTGCATCAATCCCTCCAAACACTCCAGCTGACAGCTTGGTTGATCTAATTCCGACCCTAGCCAGGCTTCCCAGCATTTCCCCGGCCATGCATGAGATTATTGTCTCCTCTCACAAATCCGCTACTAGGAAGACTTATGCTAGCAAATGGAAACATTTCTCTTGTTGGGCAGAGGCTAGGAACATAGATCCCTTTTCAGACCCAGTTCACTAAATCTTGGAGTTCCTAACAGAGCTTTTTCATTCTGGGTCCGCTTATGCTGCAGTCAGGGTTCAACTAGCGGCCATCTCTAACTTTCATGTCGGTTTTTCTAATGTAAACATTATGTCTCATAAGCTGTGTAAAGCCTTTCTCAGAGGGACTACTCTCCTTAGGCCCCCAGTGAGAGATCCCCCTCCTCCTTGGGACCTTAATTTGGTACTAACCTACTTGATTATGCCCCCTTTTGAACCAACAGCATCCTGCTCCATTAAGTTTCTATCTTGGAAAACTCTCTTTCTCGTAGCTATTACCTCAGCCAGATGTGTCTCGGAATTTCAGGCACTAAGTGTTCGTCCTCCGTACTTAGTTTTTCATAAGGACAGGGTTGCTCTGAGAACTAATCCCGCCTTCCTTCTGAAAGTCTGCTCAGAAAATAATATAAACCAATCTATAGGCCTCCCTGTGTTTTTCCCTAACCACACCAACAAGGCAGAATACAAATTACACCTTTTGGATGTTCATAGACAATTGCATTTTTGCCTGCATAGAACGAAGGATATAAGAAAGTTGGACCAACTTTTCCTTTCCTATGCTAAGGGCAAACAGGATCTTCCAGTTTCCAAAGTGACCCTGTCCAGGTGGTTGTCTCACATTATTACCTTCATTTATCAACTAAGGAACAAAGAGTTGTCTATCAAACCGAAAGGTCATTCTACTAGGGCTTTGGCCATCTCTGTAGCCTTCCAGCCTAGGTTGCCCATGGACTCTGTGCCGCTGCTACGTGGGCAAATCCTCATACCTTTATTTCTCATTACAAGTTAGACATGGTCTCCAGGAGTAGAGCTAACTTTGGTTCCACTGTTCTGAAGAGTCTGTTCCAATGAGCCGCCCAGAATCATAGGTGCTAGGGACACTGTCCCAACAAGCAAGAAATGAAGGCGAGATAGACAACTTAACATAAAGAAGTTATGTACCTACCATAACGTTCCATGTTAGTTGGCTTCATCTCGCCTTCTTTCTTGCGTCCCCCACTCCATCCCATTGTCCTAGTGGACCGAGAGGAGTTCAGGTTTCACTGGCTGTGTCTCCCCTGGTTTGTTTCCTCTACTGACTTAGAGATTATGACAGGTTGGTTTAACCTTCTGCTTGGAGGGGTTTCATTCTATAGCTGTGGCTGTGGTTAGCTATTTCAAACGAGAACTGGGTAGCTAGCGCTAGGCATCATGGGATAAGGGGTAGCCTCGAGCCAGTAAACAGCTCTCGAGCTATAGAAGATGGCCGAGTCGGAGCCAAGGTACGGCTCCGATCCCAACAAGCAAGAAAGAAGGCGAGATGAAGACAACTAACATGGAACGTTATGGTAGGTACATAACTTCTTTTTATACAACCTATCCACCGACTTCCCTCGCATTTAGCCCCACCCCCAGCCCATACCAATCTTTTTTGATACCCTCCCCTCCACTTATGACGCTTTTGGACTGACCATTCCAAGCTATTCCCATGCACCAGACTGTGCCCCCACTCACCACTCCCCCATTCCCCTGGCTCCCACCCCTCCGCTCATGATGTGTTCGCATGGACCAATCCGTACCACTCCTGTGCAACATACCCCGCCCATACACGCCACTCTGTCCTCCCACCCGCACAGCTTTGACATGCCCCCAAGGAGCTCATCCACCAACCAGTTCATTTTTCCCCATGGAAGGTCATTGGCTTTGCCGATCTTCCCATAGCCAATCTTTAACGGTAAGGGCAAATACGCCACTCCCACAGCAGCCAACCCCTTCCCTTACCCACACCCTCCACTCGCACCAGTAGCTTCATAGTTGCAGTTTTCTGCAGCTCTAGTTTTAACAGCGATTGGCCAGTTTTTTTAAACTCTAAGCAATTCTCATAGACGCCAGTACACATGCACGAAACAGAGCCCAGTCCAGTTTTCTTGTAGGCATACAAAGTCTATGCACAGAGATATGTAAATGATCAGTTACTGTTGAAAATAAACTTTTAATTCATAGAATAAAAGCCCCGCTGTGTTGCCATTGTGTTGGTGGATATGTTGAATTGTAAAATGTTAGATCTTGACTGATTAAAAGTCCCCCGCACTGTGCTATGTGGGTTTTCACAGCAAGAATAATTTTACTGCAAGGCAGTTGATTAGTACAAAATACATGTATGTTTGTTTTTTCACTTACTGCGCTCATCTACCATGAATAAAGAAGAGTTCTTCACATCAGCGATTTATGGTTTCTCTTTGATATTTTATTTTTTTCTATGTTTTGGTTATATTTGATGGTGTTCTAATCTAAATTAAGAGTTTGCTACGATATTTTAAAATAAGATCTCCGACAACAACCACAATTATAATCGCTTTTTCACGAAGACTGTAAGGACTTGCATCATTGGGATTAATCCCAATAATTATCCATTTTTCAAGCTATTCTTGATATCCTAACCTCCATTTTCAACGATGGAGCTAGTTATTCAACTGTCAAGATACAAGTGCCTGCCATCTCAAATTTTCACCTGGGTGTGGATCATTCATACATAGCTTCCTTAAAGTTCTGTATATCTTTTGTTAAGGTTACATTGCTGCTTTAGTCCCCATTTAAGGACTCTTTTCCTCTATGGGACCTTACACTTATTATTCGGGCCCTTACTCAGCCTCCCTTTGAACCTTCAGCAAGTACATAGTTAAAATTCTTGTCCTGGAAGACTCTTTCTAGTTGCCATTACCTCAGTTAGATGAGTATCCAAATTCCAAGCACTTTCTTCTTAGCCACCTTACCTAATTTTTCACAAGGACAAGATATCACTTCAGACTGATTCGTCCTTTCTACCAAAAAGTGGCGTCAGAAACTAACCTCAACTAGTCGTCTTCCCTAAATATTCCAACAAGGGAGAATACATGCTTCATTTACTGAATGTTTCTAGACTGCTCATATTTTACATTCACAGAACTAAAGACCAAAGGAAATTAAAACAACTTTTTTCAAAGGCTAAATTGGGCAAAGCAGTATCGAAAGTGACCTTGGCCAGATGGTTCACTGATTGCTTTATCTTAAAGGCCTATCTTTAGCGAAGGATCCTAAACCACACTCGATCAGATCTATGGCCACATCATCCACCTTTTGGTCGAAAGCGTCTATAGATGACATCTGTGCAGCTGCAAAATGGTACAGTACTCATAACTTTATAGCTCATTGCAAATAGAAGATCTTATCTAGGAATTGGGCAGCTTTTGGCTTCTCTGTACTCCAGAATATCCTTCCTTGAAGACCACGCAAGACTACTCTAGCTGGAGACTCTGACTCATCAGTTGAGGAATGGATGAAAAGTGACAGCATCTGATATTATAGTTATGTACTCACCATAGCTCTACATCTGTGCTCTCTGGTTTCATACTTCCTCAATTTCCCACAGGCCGATCCCCCTTCCTTTTTGTCTGGCTCCTGGTTTGTCCTGAGGGATATTCATGATAATTCCTGCTGTGTGGGCTTTAGAATTCTCTTTCTCTGCTTTCTCTGATTCTCCTAGTTTGCCAGTTTTCTAACTTTTGTGTTTTTTTTAACTCTGAGATTGCTGTTGCCTGAGTTCGCCTTTTATATTGCGATTAACTGAATAGAGAGCAAAATGTGTCTGAGATATCTCAAGAGTAGATGGGGGATTTGGTTAAGGGGAGGAGCTCAAGCTATGGAGCCTAAAATCTATCTAGTGGCCGAAGATGGATCCGAGGTTGAATCCAGAGACCCATCAGTTGGGGAAGGATGAAAACAGACAACACAGATGAATAGTTATGGTGAGTACATAACTAATTTTTGCAGGCTTAGGACAGCCCATAGCACGATCTTTCTGAAAGTCTCAGTGCATGTTTGGCAGTTTTAAAATGGAGACAGTGGGAAATCATTTTAAAAAGATAGTGTGTGTGTGTGTGTGTGTGTGTGTGTGTGTGTGTGTGTGTGTGTGTGTGTGTGTGTGTGTGTGTGTGTGTGTGTGTGATTCTTTTAGATTTCTGCTGGAAATAGTAGCATACAATACCTTAGTAAAGAATGAAGAATATTTAACACCAGAGGTAGAACGGGTAGTCCAGTAGTCTGAGGTTGCCAGTGTTTTAGACAAATGCTTTTTGATTAAACACACTTAGAAATAGTAATGGGATGGTTGTATCAAGATGGAAGTGAAAAGGCTCGTCTGCTGTACAGGAAACTTCCACACTGCTGCACCAGGAAATGGATATTTCAGAACTGCACTGGATAGTCTTAGACTTATCAGAAAGAAAAGTGCTGATATCTCAAGAAATGGTCAGAAGCTGCAGCATTATCTCAGATCTAGAAGGCTACATCTCCTTTATAGAAACTTTCCACGAAAGACAGAAGATGTGCAAGGTTCTGCTAAGAAGTAACTAAGTTGTATGGCTTAACAGCTGGCTCTGACAGTCTAGCATAAACATACTTCCTGGAGAATAGTGGAGTGTGCTTTAGTCTGATAAGGGAAAACGTGAGAATTTAAACAACTCTTTCCTGTGCTGTCAGGAACTTTTCGCTGGATTATATGCAGACCCACTGGTGCAGGTGTAGGTCAGCATCTAAAGCTTTAGTGAACCACATTTGTGCAGCATTTCTGGTGCTAGAAGGTTGGATAGAGTAGGAGACAAAGTAACTACTAAACTCTCTCACAGTGGGGTTGGAGGTTCTAGGGAAAGCATTTCTTTGGCTAAACCATAGTGAGGGCTAGAGAAGTAATATGTAATGGAGTTTCAGCTAAAAGGAACTGGAGATTTTCTAGGGAACTTCACTTAAACAAATAGGTGACTTGCCTGCACAAAGTCCATTACTTCTTAGGTTATAAGATCATTAGAAGGAGGGATCTAAAAGCAGGCAGCTAAGTCATAACATGAATGTATCCTGGAGTATGATACAACCCAAGTCCTACTAACTCTGACTCTGGGGGTTAACAACAAAAAAACTGGCTTTGGAAGGGTTTAGGTGGAGTACAGAGAGAGAAAAACATAGATGTTGTGCTGAAAAGGGCTAATATTTAGAAATGGCCTAGAATGGAAATAAGAGGAGCAATTCATATGTATGGTCACTGTGGCAAAATAATTCTTAGGAGTGGGTGTAGTTGGTGGTCTGTGCAAATTACATATAGACTGATATCCATTGACAGCAGTGCCTTTAAAGTCCTCTTAAAAGTCTCTAACAAAGCAGATGACTTGCTTGAACTACAAACTTGACTTCCCGTGTAACAAAAAATGGTAAAACGAGAGTAAGTTGTACAAGTTTTAGTTGACCAATTAGCTATGGTTTATTACATAAACATGGGGAGGAAAATTCACAGTTTCAGAATATAAAGAAGTCTGAGTCAGCAGTCCTAGTAAGAGCACTAATTTGTCCATCTCACCTGCATTTTGGTTTAAGTCCAAAATCTTAAGACTGTGCTAAGTTGCAGAGAGTTGGAGATGTTCTTCTATGTAGGTACTTGGAAAGATCCCATCTTGAGTACTTTGTGCAGATGTTCTTCGTCTTCCATTGCTGCAGTCCTGACTATTGGGTATAGTCCGCGTCCAGTCGGCCCGAATACCAGAGTATAAGGCTGACGTCGGTCATGGCGAGACAGTACGCCGTCAGTGCTAATGCGATGACATGACGCATATCCTCTGGTCTTTTTTTTTGCGATGGGTCCTGCAGAAGCAGTTTGATGAGTGTGCAGGTTGGCGTTCTGAGATATTTCCAAAACCGGAGTTTCAGACCGAAACAGAGTTGGCTAAGTACCCCGTTGGGGAACATTTTGGTTTTTTCTTGCCTCAGTATTTAACCGGATGTCAGAACTCCTTAGCAGATGTGTTAAGGCAAAAACTTTACATGCCTTGCACCAGGAGCTATATAAAAGAGGACTTAATAGAGCTGAACATGATAATTTTTTAAGAAACAAAGAGGAGTTGAGGTGTGATAGAAATTGAAGCTCCTCACTGGAATTCATAAAAAAGAAAAATGTGTGAGGAAGAGGAGGCACAGTCTGAAGATAAAAGTAGATGGATTATTGAAGGTATTGTGAGCTATCAGATCACATTACATTAAAGGTAGCTGATGAGTGAATCAGTCTTCTTTTAGAGATGGCATGCCTTCTTGAAGAGATGGCATGTTCAAATTTCATGCAAGAATTCAGACATTCATGAGCTCTATAAGAGGCATTTCGTATGACGTTTGGGGAAAACTGTTGATTTTATTCACTTAGGTTCATAGGTAGGTACTAGGCTATCTGCCCGAGGGCATTTATAAACCTAGCCAGAGTGTGTCGGTTTTCGCTGCCCCATTGATTAATTAACTGATCCTCTAACAAGCAGAGCCAATGAAGTAATCTCAGGGGTGTATTTTCTGTTGCCCATCCACTCGTCAAGGTTTCTCTTGAAGAGTGTTAATGAGGGGCTCTGCCTGATGTAATTTGGAATTTTGTTCTAAAGCATGGGAAGTCTCTGTGATAGGAATCTATCCCTACAGCATGTTCTATTTATTGTTGTGGCGAGGTTTAGCTCACTAGAGTGCGTGGTCGCAGTGACTTGGATTTCTTTAGATGGAGCATGGCCATCAATTCTGAGTTGGACATGGCTTTGTCAGTCAGGCAGAGATCACCTCTTGAGTAAGCGATATGCCACTGAGTACAGCCGGAGTTTTTTCAGTCGGGCTGCATAGGAAATATGTTGGAGACCAGTAATCCTCTTGGTGAGGTACTTTTGTGGTCTTTCCAGATGTTGGAAGTGTCTTGTGAGGTACATCCCAAATGGGACATTGCACTCTATGATGGGTCTAATGAGTGACGAGTTGAGGGGTACTATAACCTCTTTATTTCTAGATGCGAACCCTTTAGTAATAAGATGGGCCACATAGAAGGATTTCCTAACTACTTTGGCAATATGTCAAAGGAGAGATTACTATCTACCTAGGTCCCCAGATCTCTTATTACCTCTTCTGTATTAAGGGGGCTGCCACCTATGTGGTAATTCGTGAGTGTTTTGTTTTTCCCAAACGGGATGACTATGCATTTTTTGGCATTTAGCTTGAGGCCATGACTTTGGCACCAGGTGTCCGTCTCAGTAAGGCCCTTTTGGAGGATGTCCGTGTCAGCCAATTCTAGAGGGTCAAATGGTCCTTATGTGCTATCAGAATTTAAATTTTTGTGAGAGTTTGTTGTTTTGGCAAATCAAATTATTGTATAAGGAGGTAATGAGAAAGTGCTTTGAGAATATAGACTTGTATCTTCTCAGATTGGAGAGTGAGGGGAAAGAATGCTAAGGAAACAGACTGGCGTTTTACAAGGTAACTGTAATTGACTTCTCAGTACTGCCTGTAATATTTACATAATTGAGTTTTGGAAATTGCTTCCAGTACCCAGCAAATTGTTCAGAACTTCTGCTGGCCCAGCATTAGTACATGTGAAGAGTTATTGCAGATCTTACTTTAGGTGCCAAAAAGTAGCAGGTCCAGACCTACTTGATTTTTTTTCTCGTAACAGAAGGACCATTTGAGAGTGTAGGATTAGATATTTTTGAAGGTACTCCATTTTTCTTCAAATAAGTTTATTTTGTCTATGATGCTTTATTCTGACAGAAATCCAAAAGTTAGTTGCACTGACTCATTTAGGGACATGACTTAACTGTAACCTCGGTGACTCTCTCACATTTGGGCTTCTGAAGCTTTTGTGGGGGAGGTGTTGGGTGATGCAGACACAAACATTATGCCATGTCTTCCTTTTAATCAATGGGTTTGTAGAAGATTTAATGGTACCGTTTGCAGAACAGTGTTGGAGGGACCTAGGGAAGTGTTAGTCCAAGCTGATGTTTGCATACTGAGAGGTTCTCTAGAATCACAGGGATCTTTATTTGAGGCAGGCTCTTTTTGTAGTGCAACAGAATTACTTTTATCTTACTGTTATTTGTCCTTCACTGTTTTTTTTCAACAGCACCTGAATTTCCGTACTATGCAGGTGATATTGTCATGCTGATGTGATCTTTATGGTGGTGGAACTCACCGTTATATATTCTAAAAACTAAGGTGCCCCAGTTTTTCTTGACACTTCAAAATCATTAGATGTTCTTTGTTTGAATCACTGTTGCAGTGGTTACAGTAGGAATCTCTGCCAAAGGCTGTGTCCAATGTCTGGCCTGACTTTCAGAGCTGAGCACCTTTCCTCTAGGGTTGGGCTGATATCACCTCACCATAGACCTTCTCACATACGTGACTTATAGATGGTATCTGCCCACACCATTTTAGCTTTTTTGGCATATTTCATGTTTAAATTAGGTGGGAGTATTACAGTGCAAGATCTGTCCAAGCTTATGACTACAAGGCATCAAGCAGGTAAGTACCTTACTAGGAATAATTTTATTCTAATCTGTAAGTACTATTAATTGTATTTGGTTCATTTCTTAAGTATTTCTTGTTTGCATGCATCATACAGAGAGGTGAAGAGCATGTCAATCCCCAAAAAAGCAAACAAGTATTCCTGCAGTCATCAGATGTCACTTATAGACTACCTTAACCAGTTTGTTTACTACCTATGTCCTGGCAAGTTTTGTCTCAAGACTTTGAAAAGAAGGCAGGGACCCCTGCAGGTGTAACCATCCAAAAAGAGTCTTATGACCTTGATAATCCAATTTGCCATTTCTGAATACCCACAACAGCAGGGCACCATGCACATCTTTAGGAAAGAATCACAAAGAGAAGCGTGTACCCAAAAATACAAGGCTACAGAGACCATGTCATTTGATGGTTCTTTGAAAGCTTCTAGGGCCAAGGTATTAGCTCTGTGGTGGTACTCAAATAGCACCCTGCTGTGATGCCTACTGCATCCAAGGCCTGTGGCAGCTCTTCTTCTGAGGCAGCCATGTATTTAGCCCCTAACATGTTCCACCAGAAAAAAGAAAAGTCCATGGCTGATACCATTCCTGGACATACACGCTGGAGTAACACTTGTATATTAAAGAAGAGGAAAACAGATTCCCCATAGTAATTGATCAGGGAGGATTTCCATACTTGCAAATCTGAAACCAGAGATGACCCCCTCTGGTTCTGAAATACCTAGTGGCTACCCAGGCACCTAAGACCCAGACACTGGGGGCCCATCCTGGTATTTACCAAGGTAAAACAGCTGCCTCCTCATGGGTCACTCCCAGCCCCAGTCAACCTCCCTTTCAGGACTAGGCTAAGCTGATTCAGAGTTTATTTCAGCTTTATGCAAACTGTAGCCATAACCTTTGTGTCTCAAGCCCATCCACCCAAAAGGAGGAGAAAATTCTTTGTTGTGAGAGAGGGTGCTTTGTTTGTGTCTGAGGAGAAGGAAGAAATGGACTACAGAGCCCAGCTTTACTCTCTATTGGCTTAGGACACAGATATTGACTGACTCTTTGGCCTGTAGCTCCTCCCTCAGGGGATACACACTCATTTTTGAGGGAATATTTCAAGTGACACCAAATAGAGACCACTGGTTTCCAGACAACAGAGTTGATCTGCATAAGTTTGTTGATTTATGCCCTTGATTTTTTTTAGTGAGAAAGCATTGTGGCCATTCCACTTGGGACAAGTGTTTGGACAGGTAAATACCAAAATGGACGTAATATCAATGTTTGGCCTAATGTCAGTTGATCTGGATGCCATGCCTTTATATGTAAGCTTTTCAATGAAAAAGAATTTCTTTATAATAGTGGATATGTGTTGACTAAAGGACAGTTAATTGTCGGCAAAGGTTCCCAGATCTCTAAGGGATCAATTTTGAGGGGGGGGGGGGTGTTGTCAGTGTGATAATTACAAGGAGAGTCATGCTTGCTGAATGATACAATTATACATTTCTTGGCATTTAATTCTTATCCATGGATATTTACACAAACTGTTTGGGACAGGATCCTGGTATCTTTTGGAGAGTTTATGATGGCACCAAGTCTGCAAACTTGGTCAGCAACAAACCCTTAACATTAACTTTGACTTTTGAGAAGTAAATGCCAAAGAGGAATGACCCATAGACTCTTTTTCTGGAGGAGGTAGAACTGCCTACCATTACTTCCTAGGTTCCATTTGTGAGCCAGTTTGCTATCCAGTAAGTTAAATAGTGGTTAACATTTGGCTGGATGAGAATGCCTACAATGCTTGAGTGCTGGATGGTGTTGAATGCCTTTGCAAGGTCTAGATATGCAATGTGCACTAATATGCCCTCATTCATTACATCAGAGGCTTTTTCGAAGAAGTTGACCAGATTAAGTATGCAGGACCTGCCCTTGATGGATACATATTGGGTTGGGTTGAGAGCCTGTAGGTTACTATATCCGTACTTATTAGTTACAGAAAGATCCTTTCTATAGCCATACCAGTTAGACTGGTCAAGCTTTTGGGTCTACAATTTCCTGGGTCTGTTGCTGCCCCCCATTTGTGCAAGGGAGTGACTGTTTCTGTCCTCCAGTTCTCCTGCACATAGCCTTTATTAGGAAGATATTGAAGAGGGTCTAACAAGTCATGTTTCAGGCTAACCAGTTGGCAGCTTGATAAGTTATCCAGCCCCACAGAAGTACTGATGTGAGAGTGTTCAATCTCGCCGTTTGTTCTTACACCTGGGTTCGGAGCCAATCCTCGGCTCCGTGTCGGCCGCTTGGCAAGCTCTGCATCGAGAAGAAGCTCGAGACCAACCTAACTCCCACAATCCCCCTCTGCCTTTACCTCAGATCTAGTTTGCCGCTGCAGCGTTCGCATCAGTTTGATGAGCTCGAGCAACCTTAAGCTAAGATTTATAATTTTCTTATATTTCTTCTAAATTTTTTTCTAAAAAAATTGTCTTTAAGTGACTGTGTGTGTGTGTTAGTAGTGTTTCGAGGAATTCTCGGTTCCATATAAAGTCTTTTATATACTTTATTAGAGTTTTCCCTCGGGGCCTACCCCACCCTTTTACTTGGATTGACTACTGGATTGACTTTTTACAGGATTTGACAATAAGTTTCTGGATTAGACAAAATTACTGGACTTGACATATATTGACTTTTTCTCTGTTAGCTGTACCTAAAATTGTGACATGTCTGAGAAAGCTAAGTCTGGCTTTAAACGCTGCCAATGTGGGCAGAAGATGTCGGTGACTGATAATCATAGTTCCTGCGTCTACTGTCTTGGCCCTCTCCATCTGCAAGAAGACTGCTCAATATGTCATTCTTTCAGTGGAAGGGTCATGACAGATAGGCGCAGGAAACTTATGGATAGGGTCTTCTAAAACCTACTTTTCAAGAGGCTCTGGATGCATCAGACCAGACATCCAAATCCTCGAAGGAATCGAAGACGTCGGAGCCCAGGTCATTGGCTCCGAGCTCTTCAGTTAAAGTTCGATCACCGGTTCCACAGACTTCGGGGCCGAGTGTTGAACTGTTGTCAGTTTCCGAGCCTCGAGTCTTGGAACCGGTGACGGAGCTCCCTCCCCCGGCACTGTTGAGGTCGGCTCCGTCTTGATTCCTTCGACGCTCTTCCAGGCCCCTCTCCGACACCGATGTAGACCGCGTGGTGCAGAAATTAATGGAGAATACGGCCTTATCCAAGCTCATCTCTGTCTCCTCCCAGTTGGTGTCGAGACTCGAAGGCCTTCCCTTATCTCCACCTGTTCCTCCTCCGAAACCTATCCAGTCTTCGGAGCCGGGAGAGGCTGATCTGGTGATTGTGGAGCCCTCAGTGCCAGAACCGTCTTTCTCTCGGTCGGCTCCGTTCACCTCGACTCCGTCGGATCCGGTACCGGTGTCTCGGAGCCGAAGATCCATCCTTGGATCCGGGACTGAGAGTCAGACCGATGTTTCGGTTCCGACGCTCCCTCTCGGGGCCTCGGCTCGGATCGACTCGGCTCCGTCCTCGGGGTCGATGCCTTCGGTGCCTGTCTCGGGGATTCTTCCAATTTCCTCGGAACCGGGAGATACCGCGACTCGGGACCCGGGGGCCTTCGACCTCATGAGGAAGGTGTTGTCTACACAGACAACCACATCAGCAGAAACAGCTTCTCCTTCCCATAAAGGACCGTTATCCTCCTCTGCACCCACGGCTACATCTAAGCGTCGAGCACCTGTGTCTCAGCCACCCCTGGAGGGTGCCCCCTCTTCCTCGGAGGCTTCTTCGGATGCCCCCCCGAGGAAGTTCCGAGGAAAAGATTGTGTAAGAGGAGACACTTAGATTCTCCACAAGAATCATTGACATCGGACACTGACTTGGATGAGTCAGAAGGGTCCCCAAAGTCACCCTCAGAGGATGTCTCTTTTTCTGACATCCTGGAGATCCTAAAGCAGAGAGGTGATTGGCAATCCCTCCCCCCTTCTGAGGATGAGTCAGTCTTGCTGAAGGCATTCGGTGCTCGCCCTTCCTCCTCCTGGGTCACTCCGCCCTTCGATGAGTTGATGGAGCTGATTGCTCGAAGGGCGTGGGAGATGCCTGACACGGTGGAACCAGTCCCTAGAAAGCCTAACAAATATATTACTGCCCCTCAGGATAAGGCTTATCTGACAAAGGGAGTGCCAGTGGATGCTATGGTGGTGGCAGCGGCCACGAAAAATGAGATGTCTGAATCTTCCTCCTCTGTCCATCCACCTAACAGAGATTCTAGGACTATGGACAGGTATGGGAAGTGCATTTTTAGTTCAGCGGCTTTTTCTATGCGATCCCTGAACTATTTGACCCACTTCACACGGCTACAGAGGGATCTAATCAAAGAGTTGGGAGATACCCTCCAGGGTACTACAGATGCTGCTGTTTCAGAAAAGGTTACAGCACATCTCAGTACCCTTACATCTATTGCAAACTCGTCCATGAGGCTGATCTCATACGCAGCCGAAGGATCGAGTAGGGCAGCAGCTTCAGCGATTGCTCTTTGTAGACAATCCTGGATGCGCTTATGTTCATTTGCGGAAGCCTTCAAGTCTTCCTTTACTAACGCCCCATTTGATGGTGCCACTCTCTTTGGCCCCAAAGTAAAGGAGACCCTTACCCAGTGTGAGCAAGAGGGAAAGACTCTGTCTGCTGTCGGAGTCCGTTTTTCCACCCCATCCAGACCGTACCCCAAAGGGCAACGTGGTGGAAAAATGTGGTTTCGAAAACCCTAAGGCTCTTTCCCAGGCACACAGGGTGATGCCCCCTCTAGAGGCAGAGGAGGGGGCAGAGGTGGAAGACGCCGCCCTGGCGGCAGAGGGGGTCCGCAAAACCAAGGTGACAGGGATACAACCCCTGGGAAACCTTTCCAGCACTCCTGAGAGGAGGCCCGACTGTCCTGCTCTGGAGGCAGTCGGGGGTCGCTTAGCTTTATACCCTCAGGCCTGGCAAAATCTTACATCAGACAATTGGGTAAAAGCGTTGTTACCAGAGGCTACAGAATACCCTTCCTATTGCCCCCAATTCCGAAGAAAAGACTCCCAGATGTGCCGCCCCATCTGCGAGACCCTGCAGCTATAGAAATTTCAAAGCTGCTAGAAAAAGAGTAATCCAACCAGTCCCAGCGGACCAAAGAGGATTCGGAACTTACTCAAGGTTCTTTTTAGTTCCAAAAAAGACAGGGGACTGGAGGCTGATTCTGGACCTAAGCAATCTCAATACCTTCGTCAAGAAAGAAAAGTTCCGGATGGTCACGCTTCAATTGATCCTTCCATTTTTACAGAAGGACGACTGGATGTGCTCAATAGATCTGAAGGACGCATACTACCACATCAAAATGGCCAGGGCGTCCAGGGATCACTTGCGCTTCCGGCTGGGAGCCAGCCACTTTCAGTTTCGAGCCCTGCCCTTTGGTCTGACCTCAGCACCCAGGGTTTTCACCAAATGCATGGCAGTGGCAGCGTCTCACTTGAGACGCCTGGGATTCTAGGTGTTTCCGTATCTGGACGACTGGCTCCTTTCTGCCACCACCCAGCGTCAACTGATTCAAGCCAGGGATTACACACTGCAGCTTTGTGTTCATCTCGGAATTTCCGTAAATTTCGAAAAGTCTTTACTACAGCCATCACAGCATATCTCATTCATAGGAGCAGAATTGGATACGCATCGTTTAATTCTAAGACTTCCTCCAGAAAGGATAGCCTCACTACAAAGCCACATATCTCTTCTTCTGTCATCCAAAAAATCCCCAGCAAAACTGGTTCTGAAGGTTTTGGGTCTCATGGCAGCTTCTCTCATTGCGATACCATTGGGAAGACTGCACATGAGAGTTCTACAATGGCTACTGTTTGCACAATGGTCGTTCCAACAGCTACCTCTGACACACGAAATTCTGATCACAAACACATGCAAATCACACCTAGCCTGGTGGCTCCGGACTTGCAATCTTTCCAGCGGAAGACCATTTGTGCTACCCACGCCGACAGCTACGGTGACCATGGACGCTTCCCTGATAGGGTGGGGGGGCATCTTTCAGGGACAGACAGTCCAAGGCGAATGGACCAATTTGGAGTACAATCTGCACATCAATGTTCTAGAGTTGAGGGCAGTGTTTCTAGCATTGCAACACTTTGCTCCCCTTCTTCCTCTAGGGACTATTGCAGTTCAGACGGACAACATGTCCGTAGTCTGGTACATAAACAAACAAGGGGGAACCAAGTCTTATCAGCTATGCAGAGAGGCCATGAGAATCTGGCAATGGGCGGAGTCCACGGGTCGCTTTCTGATTGCAACGCACATCCCGGGGTCATCCAACGTCATAGCCGACAGGTTGAGCAGAGCAATCCTGTTGCCTCACGAGTGGTCCCTCAAACAGTCAGTTGCGAAGGAGATTTTTTGCAAATGGGGCCAGCCTTCCTGTGATCTTTTTGCGTCTCCAATGAACGCCAAATGCAGAAACTATTTTGCCCTATTACCCCCTCCAGGGGAAGTCCCCAGGGACGCTCTGGTTCACAATTGGCCCCGGGTCTCCTGTACGCTTTTCCTCCCTTTCCCCTGATTGCAAAGTTTCTGCAGAAAGCCAACAACCTGCAAAGGACGATTATCCTCATTGCCCCATTCTGGCCTCGTCAAATCTGGTTTCCCTTTCTTCTGGCACACCGCATTCGGGAACCCTGGATCCTGGACCCGGAGCCGGATCTACTGACCCACTCGTCAGGGGCTCCCCACCCCTCGCTACTGTCACTCCAACTAGCAGCTTGGCTGCTCCGCTTCCCTACTTAGCCAGGTCTGATCTTCTTTCACCTGCAGTTCAGAATATACTAGTGGCTTCTCATAAAGCTTCCACTACAAAGACTTACACTAGTAAATGGAAGCATTTTGTTTACTGGGCAAATACACAGCAATTGGACCCTGTTATAGCTCCTTTGAATAAGATCTTGGAGTTTTAACCGAATTGTTCCACCAAGGAGCTTCTCCTGCCACTTTGAGAGTGCAATTGGCTGCCATTTCCAACTTTCATGTGGAAGAATGTGGGGCTCCTATTATGGCTCACAGACTTTGTAAGGCCTTTCTGAAAGGATCTTTCCATATTAGACCACCAGTTAGAACTCCTACATCACCTTGGAATCTGAACCTTTTATTATCTAAATTGATGCCACCTCCGTTTGAACCAGCCTCTTCTTGTCCATTGAAGTATTTGTCGTGGAAGACCCTCTTTTTGGTGGCCATTACATCGGCTAGACGGGTGTCAGAGCTTCAAGCTCTTTCTATTAAACACCCTTATTTGATCTTTCACACTGACAGAGTATCTCTTCGCACTAATCCGTCCTTTCTCCCCAAAGTTTGCTCCGTTAATAACATCAATCAATCCATTGAGCTCCCTACCTTTTTCAAAAACCACTCCAATAAGTTGGAGTATATGTTACACAAGTTGGATGTTCATAGACAACTTAGATTTTACCTGGATAGAACAAAGGATCACAGGAAAACAGATCAACTTTTTGTAGCCTTTGCAGACAGCAGGAAAGGTATAGCAGTTACTAAACGAACCCTTTCCAAATGGCTAACTGATTGCATTATATTTGTTTATACTGCTTCGGAACAAACTTTACCTGTCAAACCCAAAGGGCACTCTACAAGATCAGTATCTACATCCCTGGCTCATGCAGCTCGCTTACCATTAGACACTATTTGTGCAGCTGCCACTTGGTCTAAACCACATACATTCATTTCTCATTACAAGGTAGACAGGGTTTCTAGGGACAGGGCAACCTTTGGTTCCACTGTGCTCAAGAACGTTCTCCCGTGAGTTCCTCAGGAACATGGAGCTAGGGACGCTACCCCAGGTGTAAGAACAAACGGCGAGATTGAACACTCTCACATTTAGAAGTTATGTCCTTACCATAACGTTCCATGTGGAGTGTTCATCTGGCCTTTGTTCTTACATTCCCACCCTCCCACCCTCAGGAAGTACGTTCAGTTTGGTGTCTGGTTTGGTTTCTCCTGCTTCTGCATTACGCAGTTGTTGTGTATATATGTATATATATATATATATATATATATATATATATATGTATAGGTGTTTCTCTCAGTTATGTTGTTTTTGGCATGAATGTGTTACTCTCTCTGTTGACTTCTGGTTTGCTTGCAAACTAGATCTGAGGTAAAGGCAGAGGGGGATTGTGGGAGTTAGGTTGGTCTCGAGCTTCTTCTTGATGCAGAGCTTGCCAAGCGGCCGACACGGAGCCGAGGATCGGCTCCGAACCCAGGTGTAAGAACAAAGGCGAGATGAACACTCCACATGGAACGTTATGGTAAGGACATAACTTCTAATTCTTGACCTTGGATAGTGCATTGAGAACTTGTTATTGGGAGATTGGGTGGGGGTGTAAATGTGGTTAAGTGTTTTGAGAATATTGGAGGAGAGGGAGTGGGGTGAAATCTGAGCTGATTTTGACTGCTAGTTAGAGTTGCTATGTCCTCTGGATCTGATTATGTGATGATATTTACAACTGGTGCAGTGCTGTACATTTCTGATATTTCTAGCACACACAAAAAGACTTTCTGAATGTATTTCACCTGGGTTGTTATTTTTACCTCATATCTGGCTTGGGCTGAGTTACAGTTTAGTTTATCAAGAACATTTTGGCTTTTTGAGAGTTAGATTTGTCTTTGCAAGCAATGAGTTTTTTTTTCTTTTTTATACAGCCTGTTTGTGTTAAGGTTCCATCATAGGGGTTTATTCTTGAATTTGGCATTCTGTTCTTTCTGAGGGGGACAGTTGCATCTGTGTACCTATTTGTGCGTAGAATTTGGTAGTTAAGGATTCTGAATAGGCAGTGGGATCATGGAGGCAGAAGAAGGGGCTTCTGAATTTAGATAGGTCATCACTCAGTATTAATAGATTATGCATTAATTGATTCTTAATTCCTAGGGATTCCATATTTGTTAGGAGGAGGTATGGGCCAAAAAGGACATAGAGGGCATCCTGTAGTTAGCTGTAATGTGATAAGTTTTTTTTTTTATAGTAAAGTGGACATGGTGGAGTCCCAGGTTGTTATATTGTATAACAAGTCTGCAGCTGAGTTATTTTTTAAGAATACAGAGACATTTCCACCTCTAGTGCTGTTGTAAAATGCAGTGGGCCTGCATGAGTGATGGGCATTGAAACCGTTCACTGATGAAGTGATTTTACCGGTGTTGAACCAGGTTTCTGTAATGATGCGTATGCCAACATTTTCCAGGTTAAGTAATACTTTGTAGGGTGTGAAGGTTATTAGGCTGTCTAAGCATCGAGTAGCAATACCTCAATGTTATCTGGATTCTGTTAAAGTTATGTTAGAAGGCTGTCATTGCATAAAAAAGGTAGTATGGGGTGAACAAGGTGTTGGCCAACATACAGGAGCCTTATGGAGAAATAGATAAGCTTCAAGGGATTTTGAAGTCGTCTTTTTTTGTTGACATTCCCTGTCTTCTAGCGCATTAGCAAGGTAAGCCACAGAAGGCACAGTACACAGCAATGTTGGTTGTTATTCCTTGGTTTCCTAATGTAGCTAAAGAAGGATTTATAATTGTTATTTGCCTCAGAAGTTACCTAATGTTCATAGGCTGCTTTAGTGAAACTGGTAGTACTGTGTTTTTAGATTTTAGTAACATTTCCATTACTTTCCTTGGTATGGGTGTTTTTGGGGTGTGCTGTATATTTTAAGATTTTTTTTCTTTTATTCTAAAGTTTATTTATGTTAGCAGGCCACCAAAGTGATTTGTCTTTGAATTTCTTATAATGCTTTCATCAGGTTGGAAATGCTACCTCTATATATTTATCTAAATGGGCATAGAATTCCTATGTGAAGCATTGGGACTGATGTTGTCTTAAGTGAATTTTGAAAACTCATCATAGAATTTGATGGTTAGACCATTTCAAATATTTTAATTCAGATATATTTTGGCAGGGTGTTTACAAATTTTGAAGATGAAGAATGCTAGTTTATGGCCTGACTTCGGGAACGGAGATACCAAGAGAACAGGACATGACATGAAATAGCTCTATTTTGTAAGGACCAGGTCAATAATAGGGGGTTTGTTAGCAATCAGTGAGTTTTTGCTTATTAAATCTAAGAAGTTCTAGGCATATTGTACATTGGAGGTATAGGTGCTCCAGTTTATTAAGTATTAGTAACATTATCTTATGTTATGTTACTAATACTTAATAAACTGGAGCACCTATACCTGCAATGTACAATATGCCTAGAACTTCTTAGATTTAATAAGCAAAAAATTCACTGATTGCTAACAAACCCCCTAGAGGACATAATATTCTTGACCTGGTACTTACAAATAGAGGTAATGTGAGAGTGTTCAATCTCGCCGTTTGTTCTTACACACGGGTTCGGAGCCGATCCTCGGCTCCGAGTCGGCATAGCAAAGCTCTGCATCTTAGAGAAGCTCAAGACCAGGCTATATCCCACAATCCTCCCTGCCATTACTCAGATCTAGTTTGCCGCTGCAACGGGTCACATCATTCAGAGAGCTCGGACCAGAGAAAACTGTTGTTTGACAGATAAGATAGTTTCTTTTTTGTTGTTAAAAGTTCTTATATTCCTATAGTTTTTTGATATTGTATTTTCTATCCTATAGTGTGTGTGTGTATTGTAGTTAGTTTTTTTATAGGTTTCCCTTTTGGGGCCTACCCTTCTTTAACCTATAGCTTTAATTCTTCCTAATATTAGCTAGTGTTAAATTCTCTCTTCTTTAATTAACATGTCTGAAAAAGCCAAGTCTGGTTTTAAAAGGTGTCAGTGTGGACAGAAAATGTCCATCACTGACAACCACACTTCCTACGTCTACTGTCTTGGCCCTCTCCACTTGCAAGAGGATTGCTCTATTTGCCATTCCTTCAGTGGGAGGGTCATGACAGATAGACGCAGGAGACTTATTGACAGGGGACTTCTTAAGCCTGCCTTCCAGGAGGCCTTGGACAAGTCTGACCAGGCTTCTAAGTCCTCGAAGGGGTCGAAGATGTCGGAGCCCATGTCATCAGCTCCGAGTACATCTTCGAAAGTTCGTTCGCCGGTTCCACAGACTTCGGGGCCGAGCGTCGAACGTTTATCTCTCACTGAGCCCCAGGTCTTGGAACCGGTGTTGGAACTACCGCCACCGTCTATTCTTCGGTCGGTGCCATCTTCAGCCCCTTTGACCCGATCTTCCAGACCGTTATCGGATACTGATGTGGATCGTGTCGTGCAGAAACTTATGGAGAACACGGCCCTTTCCAAATTGATTGCAGTTTCCTCCCAGTTGGTGTCGAAACTAGAAGGCCTTCCCTTATCTCCAACAGGTCCTCCTTCGAGACCCATCCAGTCTTCAGAGCCGGAAGAGGATGAGCCGATGATAGTGGAGACCTCGGTGTCGAAACCGTCCATTGCACGATCAACACCATTTACCTCGACTCCATCGGAACCTATAGGTGAGTCGCGGAGTCGACGATCTCTCCTTGGTTCCGGGACCGAGAGTCGTACCGACCTTTTGGTGCCGACTCTCCCTCTCGGGGCCTCGGCGCAGATCGGCTCGGCTCAGTCCTCGGGGTCGAGACCCATGGGCCCCGTGTCTCGGATTCTTCCATGTTCTTCGGAACCGGGGGAGTCCTCGACCCGAGGTTCAGGGGTTTTTGACCTTATGAGGAAGGTTTTGTCTACACAGACAACCACTTTATTGGACGCGTCTTCTCCCTCCCTTAAGGAGCCGCTCTCTGTTTCTGTTCCCTCGACACATCGAAAGCGTGGAGCACCATTGTCTCAGCCTTCCCTAGAGGATGCCCCCTGTTCCTCGGAGGCCTCACCGGAATCTCCCTCCGATGAGGTTCCGAGGAAAAGATTGTGCAAGAGGAGGCACTTAGATTCCCCACAGGAATCTCTAACTTCTGACACTGACTTGGATGAGTCAGAGGGGTCCCCAAAATCCCCCTCCGAGAATGTCTCATTTGCGGACATCTTGGAGATATTAAAACAGAGGGGTGATTGGCAGTCCCTAGCCCCCACTGAGGATGAGTCGGTGTTGCTGAAGGCATTTGGTGCTCAACCTTCTACCTCCTGGGTTACTCAGCCCTTCGATGAGTTAATGGATTTGATTGCTCGAAGGGCATGGGAGACACCGGACACAGTGGAACCGGTCCCTCGTAAACCAAGTAAATTTATTACCGCTCCCCAGGACAAGACTTATCTCATCAAAGGAGTCCCGGTTGATGCTATGGTGGTGGCCGCAGCCACTAAAAAGGAGATGTCGGAGTCTTCCTCTTCTGTTCATCCTCCTAATAAAGATTCTAGGACTATGGACAGATACGGGAAGCGCGTTTTTAGTTCAGCGACTTTTTCCATGCATTCGCTAAACTATTTGACACATTTTACACGACTACAGAGGGAATCTCATCAAGGAGCTGAGAGATACCCTCCAGGGTAACACAGATTCTGCTGTTTCAGATAAGGTAACAGCACAACTTAACACCCTTACCTCCGTAGTGAACTCGTCCATGAGGCTCATCTTGTATGCGGCTGAAGGGTCGAGTAGGGCCGCAGCTTCAGCGATTGCTCTACGAAGACAATCCTGGATGCGGCTGTGCTCTTTTGCGGAAACCTTCAAGTCTTCTTTCGCCAACGCCCCCTTTGATGGTGCCACTCTTTTTGGGCCCAAAGTGAAAGAGACATTAACTCGGTGTGAGCAGGAAGGAAAGACTCTGTCTGCTGTCGGAGTCCGTTTTTCCGTTCCATCTAGACCGTACCCCAAAGGGCAGCGAGGCGGAAAAATGTGGTTCCGTAGAACTCAGGGATCTTTCCAGGCCACACAGAGTGACTCCCCCCCCAGAGGCAGGGGGGGGCAGACATGGAAGACGCCACCCTGGCGGCAGAGGGGGTCCGCAGAACCAAGGCGACAGGGATACTATCCCTGGTAAGCCTTTCCAGCACTCCTGAATGGGGGCCCGACTGTTCTGCTCTGGAGGCAGTCGGGGGTCGCTTGGCTTTATACCCACAGGCCTGGCTAACTCTCACCTCAGACTCCTGGGTAAAAAGCATTGTAACCAGAGGATACAAAATACCCTTTATGTCAACTCCACCCCAACAAAGAAGGTCTCCAGATGTGCCACCCTGTCTGCGAGGCCCAGCAGCAATAGAAATTTCAAAGCTGCTCAAAAAAAAGAGTCATTCAGCCAGTCCCGGCGGATCAAAAAGGATCCGGAACTTACTCAAGGTTCTTTTTAGTTCCAAAAAAGACAGGGGACTGGAGACCCATTTTGGATCTCAGCAATCTCAATACCTTCGTGAAGAAGGAAAAGTTCCGGATGGTCACGCTTCAATCGATCCTTCCATTTTTGCAGAAGGACGACTGGATGTGCTCGATAGATCTCAAGGACACGTACTACCACATCAAGATGGCCAGAACGTCCAGAGATCACCTGCGCTTCTGGCTGGGAGCCAGTCATTTTCAATTTCGAGCCCTGCCCTTTGGGCTCACCTCAGCCCCCAGGGTATTCACCAAATGCATGGCAGTGGTAGCGTCTCACTTGAGATGTCTGGGATTCCGGGTGTTTCCCTATCTGGACGACTGGCTCCTCACCGCCACCACCGAGCATCGCCTCATACAAGCCAGAAACTATACAGTCAACCTTTGTTCCCACCTAGGGATTTCCATAAACTTCAAAAAATCTGTCTTACTGCCCTCACAGCATATTTCATTCATCGGAGCGGACCTAGATACGCGCTTAACATTGGTAAAGCTCCCTCAAGTAAGGGCTTCATCCCTCAAGGAACAGGTTCTTCTTCTACTGCAATGCAGGAAAGCCCCGGCCAAATTGGTGTTGAAGGTTTTGGGACTCATGGCAGCATCCCCGATTGCGGTTCCCATGGGAAGATTGCACATGAGGCTCCTCCAGTGGCTGCTGTTCACGCAGTGGTCGTTTCAGCAGTTACCCCTAACGCACGAGATTCTGATAACAGATTCTTGCAAGTGAGACCTCTCATGGTGGGTGTCCAGCCAGGATCCCACTATGGGTCATTCATTTGTTCTACCGAATCTGACGGCCACTATAACCACGGACGCTTCCCTGATAGGGTGGGGGGGACTTTTTTAGGGAAGAACAGTCCAAGGGGAATGGTCCAACATGGAGTACAACCTGCACATAAATGTTCTGGAAATGAGGGCGGTGTTCTTGGCGTTGCAACACTTTCAAACCCTCCTACCTTTAGGAACAGTAGCAGTTCAGACAGACAACATGTCTGTAGTCTGATACATAAACAAACAAGGGGGAACCAGATCTTACCCATTATGCAGAGAGGCCATGAGAATTTGGCAATGGGCAGAGTCCACGGGTCGCTTTCGGATAGTAACGCACATACCGGGGTCATCCAACGTCATTGCGGACAGGTTGAGCAGAGCCATCCTGTTACCTCACGAGTGGTCCCTCAAACTACAAGTGGCGGAAAGAATTTTCCGCAAATGGGGCCAGCCTTGCTGCGATCTATTCGCCTCCCCGATGAATACCAAATGCAGAAGCTATTTTGCCCTTCTACCCCCTCCAGGGGAGATTGGCCCCCGGGTCTCCTATATGCATTCCCACCTACCCCTTGATTCCCAAATTTCTTCAGAAAGCCATGAACCTGGAAAGGACAATTATACTCATAGCCCCATTCTGGCCTCGACAGATATGGTTCCCCTTTCTTCGAGCCCATCAAACAGAGGAACCGTAGATCCTGGACCCAGTACCAGATCTACTGACACATTCGTCGGGAGTTCCTCACCCGTCTCTTCTATCCCTCAAACTAGCAGCTTGGCTGCTCCACTTCCCCACCTAGCCAGGTCTGATCTACTTTCTCCGGCAGTTCAGCACATTTTGGTTGCCTCTCATAAGGCTTCCACCACAAAACTCTACAAGAGTAAATGGAAACGCTTTGTGTACTGGGCATCTAGTCAACACTTGGACCCCCTGGTTGCTCCTTTACATAAAGTTCTAGAATTTCTTTCCATCCTTTTCCACGAAGGAGCCTCTACTTCCACACTAAGAGTACAGTTGGCGGCCATATCCAACTTCCATGTTGGTGAGGACGGTTCTTCTATTATGTCCCACAGGCTTTGTAAGGCTTTTATGAAAGGTTCCTTCCATCTTCGACCACCCGTCAGAGACCCCTTATTCCCATGGAATTTAAATTTGTTGTTGTCACAACTAATGTTGCCACCCTTCGAACCAGTCTCTTCTTGCCTCCTGAAGTTTTTGTTGTGGAAGACTCTTTTTCTTGTAGCGGTTACTTCAGCTCGGAGAGTGTCAGAGCTGCAAGCACTGTCAATTAAACCGCCTTACTTAATTTTTCACCCAGATAGAGTTTCTTTACGAACAAATCCATCCTTCCTTCCTAAGGTATGTTCTGTCATAAATATTAATCAGTCCATTGAACTCCCTACTTTCTTTAAAAACCATGCCAGCAAGTTGGAATATATGCTGCACAAGTTAGATGTCCACAGACAGCTAAGATTTTATTTGGACAGGACTAAAGACTACAGAAAAACAGATCAACTTTTTGTTGCATTTGCAGACAATAAAAAGGGCATGGCAGTTACAAAACCTATGCTTTCTAAATGGCTTACTGATTGTATAGCCTTTGTGTATTCTAAGTCAAATCAGGCCTTGCCCACCAAACCAAAAGGCCATTCTACTAGGTCCGTCTCCACTTCCTTGGCTCATGCAGCTCACCTGCCTTTGGACACGATTTGTGCAGCAGCCACGTGGTCTAAAACACATACTTTCATCACTCATTATAGGGTTGACAAAGCCTCCAAAGACAGGACATCTTTTGGTTCCACTGTGCTCAGGAACGTTCTTCCATGAGTCACTCAGGGTGACGGAGCTAGGGACGCTACCCATGTGTAAGAACAAACGGCGAGATTGAACACTCTCACATAAAGAAGTTATGTTCTTACCATAACGTTCCATGTGGAGTGTTCATTTCACCTTTGTTCTTACATTCCCCCCTTCCCTCCCTCACGTGTTTGGAAGAACGAGTAGGACTAGAGTCTGGCCCACATGTCTTTACCTCTTCCGGGTATATTTAGTTACCCTTAGTTAATTTGTCAGTGAGATGGTGTCTCTGAATTTTTGTGGCAGTATGTAGCCTTAGCACCTCAGGGTTATTGTTAGTCTGGTTTGCTTGCAAACTAGATCTGAGTAATGGCAGGGAGGATTGTGGGATATAGCCTGATCTCGAGCTTCTCTAAGATGCAGAGCTTTGCTATGCGGCCGACTCGGAGCCGAGGATCGGCTCCGAAACCGTGTGTAAGAACAAAGGCAAGATGAACACTCCACATGGAACGTTATGGTAAGAACATAACTTCTTTTTTCATGTCATGTCCTGTTCTCCTGGTATCTCCTTTCCCGAAGTCAGGCCATTAAGTATTAGTAGCATTATCTTATGTTAACAGCCTAGGTGGTGCAGCGGTAGCATTGTTGCCTCACAGCAAGAGTTTCTCCCGTTCGATTCTCGGCTGGAGTGCCTTCTGTGTGGAGTCTGCATATCCTCCCTGCGGTCGAGTGGCATTTGAAAGACGTGTGAATGGGTGTGCCTTCGTTGAAGGTTGGGCGTCGAGCTGGCACCTCGGCACTGTGAAAATCTACTGCCAGTCATTAGCGGACCAGAGTTCCGCTGTGGCGACCCCTAACCGGGAAAAGCCGAAGGAACAACAAGTAACATTATCTTATGTTAGTTTTAAAAAAGCTGTAGAAATACATAGATGCTAATTTTAATTGTTTTTATTGCTGTATTGTGCTGTGGGTGTCATTACACACACACACATATATATATATATATATATATATATATATATATATATATACATACACATATTTTATATGTTTGAAAAGAGGTTGCATTTTTAGTTAATAAGGTTAAGTAAGCTATAAAATGAAATTAATTAAACTGAATACTGTTATATTTTTGTGACTAAGTTAATGAGCACACCAAGTCAGGAATACAGATTCCATTTAATCTAGTCCAGTAAGGCAGTATAGCTTTTAACTTAAGATGTAGATTTAATTCTTAAGTTGTATAAAGTACTTGTTAGTTTCTGGAGAAGGCTGGCTTGTAATTATGATGATTTCACAAACTGTGCATGTCTGAATGTCTGTGTTTTGCTGTGATTATCCCAGTTGGCAAACAACCTTGGGCATTTGACCTGTGATAGACTCTTGCAGCAGTATGTAATAATCAGTTTGAAAATGATGCAAGCTAAATAGCTAAGATTCAACGTGTTATAAAAATAGGTCCTTTCCCACAGTATGGAGCAGTATGAAGAATTGCTATATTGCTAATGTAAGTTTTTTTGCTTAGTGAAACATCCAGGCAAAGACTTAAGAAGAGTTTCAGAGAATTTCATAAATACTGGCTCACTTAGCTTTTAGCAGTTCTTATAGTTACTTGGTAGGTACAGTAATACACATCCTCAGGTGTCTTAAATCATCTGTTGTGTTACCAGTTGTGTGTGTAGAATAGTTATGCTGGTAATTAGTACTGTCTCCTTTCAGATCCAGGGTTCAGTCTTAGCATCTTGATGTTGTTTAGGTGGAATTTGCATGTTTCCTAGGTCTGTGTAGACTTTACCTCCCATCACCATGAAAGGTTGGCTGCAAAAAGATCTCCATAGATTTGCATTGTGGAGCATTTCTCCCCAGGTCTCTCCGGGAGTGGAGTGTTTGTTTCAGTGGGACTAAGCCAGCTAATGAAAATATTAACAGTGACAGTTGTGTACATGTGAGTGAAAAAATGCCTTTCATCAGGGTCTGTTTAGGCCTACATTGAAACCTCTTTTACTAGTTGTCAGAATATGCTGTATTTTTTTTTTTTAGTTTTATAAGGAACAGTTAGAGCTAAAACAGCAGGAAAATATCCAGGAAATAGCAACGCAGATTTGATAGCTCTAAAATGACTTTTGTTAACAAATCTACTCATTGAATAGCTGATTTACTAAAACAGGTCAGGATGGATTTGTGCCTTGGTTGTCACTTCAGACACAGGTGGTCCAGTTGGCATTTGCAGTAGTACACATTTTAGAAGATTTGATTAGATTGTACTGTAAATATTTTAAAGTATATCACTGTGCAAGTATGTGATGAATGCACATCTATCTGATTTGCTACACCCTTAAGTGAAGTTAAGTGGAAAGTATGATCCCACAGTAGGATATGATGGCAAAATCTGACATCTGTGGTGCAGGTGGGGTAGGGTGCCCCTGAATAAGACAGACAAAAAGTCTTAACACCCAGATAGTTTCTAAACAAATGTTGACTGTGCTACTGCATGGCATGTATTTGTTAATGGGTTTGATGTTGATAGTAGTAATTATGTTCAAAACTTGTGGTCAAATTGTCTTAAAACAATATTTTAATTGTTGATTTCTGTAATTGCAACTATAACTCTTGTAAAAGACTTCTATATAAAATGTCATATTTTTGCAAATAATGGTGTTGTACCATATGCAATACAAAAATTATTCTTTCTTGCTTAGATAATACTACAATGTGTAGAAGAATTCTGTGCTGTATATAATAAGAATAAATATTCCTTGAACGTACTGAGTCAATATAGAAAACCTAAAATGTATGCAGTGTGATCTAGCTTGGATTAAAAGCATCTTTGTGCTTGTCAATAAGGAATTGTGATGAGTTCAGTGGTATCATATTGACTGTGTATTAATACAAGGTATCCTATTGGGCCATCAGCTGATTGTTTAGAATGTAAATGAATCTGCTGATGGATCCAGTGACTGATGGCTTAAATTCCAATTAATCAATTGCTTCATCAGTTTCTTAATTCAGATTAAATATCTCTTGAGTACGCACACTTCTTTCAGAGGTATTAAGAGAAATAAATGCTTTGGAACTCATTTTCATCAATCTCTTATAAATGTCAATATGTTTTTCAGTTGGGTTCCAGGTGATTGCTACAGCTTAAGTGTTAGCATATTATTTAATATATTTCTGTTATGTACTTGCCGTTAAAACCAAACAATGCACAATGATTCATCTGAAATGTAATTCTATACTCTTAACACATCATCTCTTTTCAGCTGCTCCTCCTGTCATCAGTTTAAAATGGTAGTGCTTAGTCATTTAGGTCATATAAATGATTTTAAAAATTAAGTTGATGGTAAATGATCTGGTATTATACAAACTCAATGTCTTCTTTCCTTTTGTTGGATGTAGCCTAGTTTTCCTCTCTTTCAGTACTGCCTGTTTTGTGAGCTGCAGTAAAGAAGCTGCTAATATTACAGTACACTTATATAATGGGTTATGACAGGTTCGCATGTCCTGCTTCACAATGACCCATCAATTAATTCATCAACACTTGATGCAGCCTGTACTGTGTGACACATGTATCAGTTGATCTTAACGTGATTGCCATCAGAGCCATCCTTGCCTGACAACCCTTGTCAATTATACAAAATAAAATCAACTATTCATAAGTAGGCTGTAACAAGATATCGGTAGACAGATTTAATAATTCAGTTTTGCTGAGGCTTAACTGGCATTACTTGTAGCTAATGTTTGCCTTTGTAAAATATTAATTGGAAACAAAAGTTTTAGAAAGAAGACAGAGATATTATATCTGCAGTTTATGAAATGGTGTTTATGATACTTAGGAATGTACATCTCTTGTCAGTTGTATTTTTATGTGGAAGTGTGTGTGGTTGTGTATGTCTTGTCTGCATGTATTGTGTTGCATTTTTAGTTCATACTTATCAGTACACAGATTAATTTATCCAGAGCAGATTGAGAAATGTGCTGTGAATTATTAACATACAGGATAAAAAAGATGATGAGACAATAGGAGTATCAGTTTATTGGATACAATTGTAAATGTTGGTAATGGTACCTTAACTTTATATGTCTTTATGAATTCCATTAGATCACACAATTTTACAGACTGCAGTTAAACATATAAAACAATTTTGGAGAGTAAAATTATGCACAGAATGATATTCAGCTAAGAAAATGTATAGAATTTGCCATATAACTAGAATCAGACATAATGACAGTCATGGTGTACATCTGCTCTAAATGGCTTACAGACTGCTTCTGCTACTTGATTATTCAGCACTATCCTCAGTTTTGCATTGTACTTTGAAACTTTTGCAACACAACGATACTTGAGCATCGATTATTTAATGCATCTCTTTATGTTAACTTCTATTTTAATTTTAGCTTACTGCTGGAATAATTGTAATGCTGCTTAAACTAATTTTACAGTATTGTAAATTTGGTAAACATGTATTAGAAGAGGGCATTCTTCACTGGGGTATTGCAAATTCAGTTGGTCATTTTAAGGTTATGCCTTAGTGAGCACTTTTAACTTTGAATTTCTGTACGGACAATGCCCATAGCAGTAGCCTACAATTGCCCTTGGCTTTTGCTCATTTTTTTTGCGCATCTTCTAAAATGTCTAATTTTGTATTTGGACAGTGAGGATTACAGTAAACAAATAGTGACAAGATGTTACAGTTAAAGATTGTACGGAAAATGTATGTTAATATAAATCCTTTACTTTATAAACATTGTCAGTGACCAGTACTGTTATTTGAAATGAGCCCTAAGTTATAGCTTCTGTCCCTGACCATTTTTGTCTTTGTCCTTGATTACTGAGACATAAGATTGAGAGTTACAACTGTAATTGTTGAAACGTATCTCACAGAGTACCTGTTCTGAACTATATATATATATATATATATATATATATATATATATATATATATATATATATATATGGATAAAGAAAGAGATATACACACGCACATGCATGTCTCATGTTGGTGGGTGTGTGTTCTGTAACTGAGTAAATTTTATGATTGGTCACAGCATACAAGCATACCTCTGCTGATGCACAGGTTCATAGGATAGCCATGTTAATCCCATGTACCCCCATTTGTTCTTTTTTTGGGTAGTCACAGAATGAATTTATGAGTGGAGCATGTCTGTGATCAATACTGGCTACCCTGTCCATAAGGGACATACAAGCCTAGCCATGTTAATCCCAAGTACCCCATTTGTTCTTTTTTTGGGTAGTTTACAGAGTGAATTTATGAGCAGAGCACGTCTGTGATCAACACTGGCTACTACTGTCCATAAGGGACATGAGTGCCACCCCAGGGGAGAATTTGCGAACTCCCATCCAGTTATCTAGGTTGTGTTTGAATAGGCTAAGTGAGGAGCTCTGTTTTACGTGAATAGCGAGTCTGTTCCAGAGAAGCGGCAATCTCTGGGAGACATATCTGTCTCTCCAGTGTGATCTGTTAATCTCACAAGCTAGGTTGAGATCCCTAGAAGGAATGACTCTTGAGCCATTTGACTTGTGGATCTGCAACACTTCCATTAGGGCAGAATTGGAGATTGCCCTATAGGCCAGGCACAAGTCATCTCTCAGCAGTCTGTAAGATACAGAGTAAAGTGACAGGGCTTTTAACTTGTCCATGTAGGTCATGGCTGCTGCTAAGTTGAAAAAGCACACTTTATGAATGATGTTACTGCAGAGGAAAAGTTCCTCTACCCCAAAGTACAGTGACCTTGGTGTTGATTATATTAAATAAGGAAATTCATGGGTAAAGCCGCATGATGGTGGATTACCTCCCACATAAATACAGGATACAAAATCCACTTTTTCTTTTTCATATGGATTTCACATTCAATTACGTTCACACTTGTAGCACATCGTTAGGAAATGTTCACAGTGTATGTTTATAAAAAATAAAATCGTGTCCCTCCCTATTCCTGCCTGTGCAAAACAGAATGCAAGCAAAGTAACAGCAGCAAACACTGAATAACGAAATCTGTCCAATATTCTGAGATGCAGAGGGGTTTCGATATAAATGGAAACTTGTATTCCAGTTTTTCAGAAAGGGCCTTGGAAGGTAGCATGTTTTAGTGCATTGTTTATGTCATTTTGAAGTTAAACATTGATATGTGATGTACAGTCTAGTAAAAGAAATGTCACAATTACATTGGCTCCTCTCATTTTTAACAACTTCTTAGACACAGTGATTTCACAGAAGTCACATTTTATATAAAAGACATGGAATGCTAGGCCTTGCAGTAAGTTTTCAGCTAAGTATTTTTAACAGTCTTCAAAATCTGAGCAACAAATTTGTTTGGGTTTTTGGAAAAGAAAGCAATGATCATTGGCTATTTTTTGCAAGTTTTTTTCATCTGTAATAAGGTGTATTAAGAGCTGACTTGGCAGTACTTTCTTTCTTTCTGTCGTAGATAAAGAGGAAAAACTGCTATGAGATGAGTTATTGATGGAATTAACTGCTGAAGTGGAGAGGAAAATGCTGTTGGCCAATACATGTCATAGAGTGAGCTCTGTATTAAATGAATATCTGTGCAGTCAACCATTCACAGGAGCATCGCAAATGCTTACTAGTCTTGAACTGCATTGATCTCTGGTATAATTCTCTATGAAATTGATGGATGAGGGCAACCATTGACAGGAAGGGTAAAGACCACTTTGAAATGTCCCTTGTGAAAAAAGTATGATGGAACATAGTGCATTAATGCTTATATACTAAACACAGGATCATTTCCCATGTGTTCGGTGTTAGTTGGATTGATGGTGTTAGTTTCAGACAAAACAGTTGAAAACATCACATGGAATTAAATAAAAATTTTTTGAGAAGCTGACACAAGAGGGGAATATTACAAGCAATGTGGCATTTTATTTTGCTTCAAAATTATGATGTTTAAATAGTTCTAAATGCAAAGCTAATTTAAAACAACTGTAATGCATACCAGTGCGTGCTATGTTGTGTAATGCTGATGATCTGAAAACTGGTGTAGCTTTCATCTAATTAACTATTAACATTTCTTTAAAAGAAAGCAATTGCTGAGATGAATAAGAGGAAGTTTTTGATTTGACATGAAGTCTTACATTAGGCTAGTGACATGCAGTTTTAAAGGCTACATATAAAAGATTTATTCTTTTAGCATGCACAGACTGGAATACAATTACTGTGCAAAGGCATGATTGCAAGCTTGTTTGGAAGAGTGTTGTGTGAAAATGCCACCTTCAGGTCAGATTTGATTTCACCTACTTCTCTTTCTCAGCCATGTCCTTTCAGGAAGTTCACTGTAAGCTGCTAAATATACAGGCATTAATGAATAAAACATTTAGCTCTGCTAGACTTTACTTACATCAGGGTCCAGGTACTTTGATTGTGACACTAGATTCATCTGGACTTGGGCACCCAAACAAAATGTACTTGCTGGCAGTTTGTCAGCCTGCCTCCTGTTATATAATCCCCATCTTAATTTTCTCTTCCTTTGCAGGCACCCTTACTGTTATGGTAGGTTGAATGGTGAGATGCATTTTTTTCAGCAGTTTTTAATTTATCTAACTTAAATGTAATGTTTTCACAATGTAAGACTGGGAAACATCTATAAACAGATAGGGTTTTGCATTTTTAGTGCAACCACGTTTTAGTTAAATCTTTTTAAATAATTCACATGGCAAAGTTTTTTCTCATTGAACACTTCTGAATGTTGCAACATGTAATAATCACTTTTAATTTAAAGTAGGGTGCCATTTTTCTAAGCAGTGGAGTACTGTTTCTTCTGGAATTTATATTTTTGTTCTTATTATTATGACTCCAAAAATCTTGTGCCATGTCCCCATAGCACTCAACCAATCAGGGGCACATTTCAACAGAATCAGGGACAAATCTATAAAAAATCAGGGACACTTTGAAGTAGTGCTATTAACTCGAGATTGTGACAGAATCAGAGCATATGAATTCATATACATTTTCTGAAGTAAAAGAAGTCTATAATTCTTAATCGTAATTATTCATTAAGTGTAATTCACCACCTTTCCTCTAAAAGTCACTAGTTTAGTAGGGATTAAGAGGGACAAAGCTAAAATTTGAGTCAAAATCAGGGAGGGTTGAGAGGTATGTATCTCTCATCCCTAAATGCTGTAATTGTTAGCAGTGTTTGTTCTAAGTTGTGATACTTTTGATGGTTTCAGACTCAAGTATGTATTTGGCTGCAGCTGATGGCCCTCAGCCGGCCCGAATACCAGAGTCAACGTTTTTCCGAGTCGGTTGCTGTCTGACATCAGGTCATCAGTGCTATAAAGGAAGGCAGCCGATGCCATTACATCAGTCTTTCTTGCCATGGAGCCCATAGCAGAAGCAGTTCGCAAGTGTGCCGGTCGGTCGCTACCAGAATTTGAATTACAGCTGAAATCTTCTAAAGCTAAGTACCCCACTGGGGATCTTTTTTTCTTGCACTAACTGATGTCCGAAAAAATTAACAATTGTCTTGCCTGTGGAAAGCAAATATCACACCAAGACTTCCATTCATACTGTGTCACTGTTTAGGCCCAGACCATTGCGGTCCCCTGTTGTCGGTTCTTTGCCCTCTTTAATGCAAGAACCATTCGTCGTAGAGCTCTTATTGTAGCCAGGTATTTTCGTCTTCCGTCTTTGCATTCCAAAATACCGTCCATCAGCCAACAATCCGTAGACATTCTGAAAAAAACGTAAGAATAAAGATAGAGGCAGACCACACAAGGCTAAGCCTTCCGACAACTCTACCGCTAAGCAGCTCGTTAGTTCTCTAGAATTCAGTGAGGCACCTTTGCAGCCCCTGATGCCCAATTCGATACCTTCGCAGGCCTCTACTGAGACCCTTTAGGAGTCTGGTATGCCGCAGAAATCTTCTTCGTCTTCGGAGCCTTTGGTTGTTTCTGCCTTGGTTGGGTCCGGAGCCGCGATGCAGGCACCACCTTCTGATGAGGTTTTTCACACTACCGAATCTAGACAAAAAAATGATGTCTTCTCCTTCGACTACTGTTTCTCACAGACCAATGGATACTCTTAGGCCTAGAAGCAAGGCCACTCCTAGGAAAACTACCTCTAGCCACTCCTGCTCCAACCACCCCAAGCTCAAATGGTGGAGGATCGTATTACCGTTATCAGGGGTAGTCAGGCCACACCTTCTAAAAGGAAAAGAGACCTTTCTCCTGAAATACTGATAGAACAGGATTCTGTGGAGTCTGATTATTCATATTTTGAAGAGGAACAACAACCTCTGACTGCTTATGAGGATTCAGATGCAGAGGAATCCATTCCTTCTGCCTCCCCTCCAGAAGATCTTTCCTTTGGGGAAACCCTTCACATCCTCAGGGAACATTTCTACTGGGAATCCCAGGACTTCCCTCAGTCTAAGAAAAGACAAAGAGAGTTTCTAGACCTGCCCCAGCATAGACCGTTGGCCATCCCTCCAATCTTAGAGGTGGATGATGATGTCTTCCATGAATCCAGCTTAACTCCTGATGCCCTCCCACCTGCTCTCAGAAAACCTGACAGGTATTACAGAGTACCAGATTCTCACAAATACCTGTACAGAAATCCTGCTGAAGACCTGGAGTTCATTACACAGGGATCTAAAGGAGCTAAGGCTAGTTTTGCAAATAATCCTATTCCTTCTGACAAAGATTCCAGAGCTCTGGACAGATGGGGTAAAAAAAGTAGACATCACTGCAACCTTAGCTGTCAGAGCACTCAACTGTCAGTTCCACATGTTAAAATATCAACAACACATTTTGGAACTATTAAACCAGAAGATTTTCTGCCTTTCCTGACTGTGCCAATTCAAAATAGATTTACTGCACTCCACTTGTCAAGTGGCTAAACACTCATTACGCTGTGGATATGACAGCCTAGAAGCCTCAAGCAGGGCAGCACTGTCAAGATCTGTCATTAAGAGACATGCATGGTTGAAGGAACAACCTCTCCCTGATAATGTCATATCTAAATTGCTTGATGCACCCTTGGATAAGGACCGCTTGTTTGGAGTAAAAGCAGAAGAGGTGCTTAAAAAGATGGAAGACAAAGCAAACTTTATGCAAACAGTAAAAGATTTCATTCAGGTTCAACCTCCTAGGTTCAGCAGGAAATTTCCTTCAAAACACTGGCCCTTTCTTGCGCCTAGCAGACAGGGGCAAGGTAAGCCCTGCAGGGACAGACCACCCAGACTCCTATCCCAGGGACAACAGAGAACCAAACAGTGGACCACTTCCACTCCAAAGGCAAGGAGTTCTAAGCCATCTCTCTATAACAAAAACTCTCAATGACTCCCTCTCTCCCCTCTACCTTCTTTTCACTCACCAAAAACTAAGAGGAAGGCTCTCCCTCTGCAAAGAAAATTGGCTTTCTGTAACAAAGGACCAATGGGTCTTAAAGATCATTTTTCAAGGATACAAATTTTTGTTCAATGAACTCTCAGTTCTAAGAGGGTACCCAGACTTACCTCCAAATCAGTGGACAGAGGCATTGAAACAAGTCCATACTCTCATGTCCCAAGGGGCAGTAGAACCTGTCCCCTCAGATCGAACAGGCAAATGATTTTATTCCAGACTATTCCTTGTTCCCAGAAAAGGGGGCACTTGTCCCCCCCCACATTTTGAATCTATCCATTCTGAACACCTTCTTGGTGGTCCCCAAATTCAAAATGCTACCTTTGCAGCACCTACTGCCTGTGCTGGCAAAAAATGCCTGGTTAGTTACCCTATTTTTAAAAGATGCCTACTCCCACATCCCCATAAGGGAATCCTGAAGGAAATGCCTTCACTTCAGAGCAGGCTCACAACACTTTCAGTTCTCTGTTTTACCCTTTGGCTTATCTACTGCTCCCAGGGTATTCACCAAATGTTTATCCCAGGCCATAGCCTTTTGCAGACAGAAAAATATACAAATTTACCCTGATCTGGACAACTGCCTCATTCAGGCAGATTGCAAAGCAAAGCTCCTCAAGGACCTCCTCTTTGTCAAAACCCTCCAAACCTCCTTTAGGGTACACCATCAACGAGAAGACATCAAAGCAAACACCCTCCAGGAAGATCATTTTCTTGGGAGCACTTCTGCACACAGTATCCCAAATGGCCTTCCTATCCCCAGAAAAGCCGAGCTTCCTTGCTCTCTATTTTACCCAGCTGACTTCCAGACTTCACCTCACTGTGAGGAAGTTCCTGCAAGTCTTGGGGTACATGGCATCTTGCATCTTTCTAATTCCGCTGGCCAGGCTTCACATGAGAAAACTTCAGTGGTACCTAAAGAAACTTTGGTATCAGCACACTCAACCTCTAGAGGCCTCCCTCCCTCTGATCCCCTGTATAAGGGCCGAGTTTCTCTGGTGGGCAGAGGCCTGTGCCCAGAACAAGGGTCTTTCCTTCATCCTCCGCCCAACCGGGCAGACCATTACCACCGATGCCTCAGACATAGCTTGGGGCGCTTACCTAGAAGGCAGGTGTACCCAAGGTCTTTGGGATGCCCAGCACTTTCCCTTACACTTCAACCAGAAGGAAATGATGGCAGTACAAAAGGCTCTGACATCCTTGAAACCCCATGTCAAGCCAGGGGTTCTCATTATCAAAACAGACAGCACCACAGTAATGTGGTACATCAACAAACAGGGAGCGACCCAATCTTACCCTCTGTGCAGGTTAGCCATGAACCTCTGGCTGACAGCCTCTTCCATTGGACTACACCTAATAGCCCAATATCTACCAGGGATCAAAAACACCCTGGCAGACCACTTAAGCAGAAACTTACTGGACCCCCATGAATGGCAGCTTCACAGAAAAATATTTTTACAAGTCACTCAGGCGTGGGGGACTGCAGAGGTGAATCTCTTTGCTTCACATTTCAACCATCAGCTGAAAAGAATCTGTACCAGGGAGTATCACCACCTAGCGTGGAAGGTGGATACCTTGACCTTCCCCTGGAATACCCTCTTTGTGTACGCATTCCCTCCTCTGCCTCTTATTCTAAAGGTACTGATCAAAATAAGGGAGGAGAGACCAGAGGCCATCCAGATTGCTCCAGATTGGCCCAGACAACATTGGTACCCCTTACTGCGCGCCCTGACATTACAGCCTCCCAGGCAGCTTCCCCTGATCTCAGACCTCGTTAACTCAGGTGGGGGGGTGTGCTGCACCCAGACTTGCAGACACTCAAACTATCAGCATGGCTAATACTCTAAAGCCAAACAAGCGACCCCTGTTAAGCAAACAGTTCCTAGACATTATCACAGAGGCCAGAAGGCCCAGCACCAGAAATTCTTACAGAGGAAAATGGAAAAGATTCTTCTCCTGGAGCCAGCTCAGAGGGGGCAATACCTCACAACCTTCCATCCCTCTTATCCTGGACTACCTAGTGGAGCTACGTAATAGTGGCCTCTCCTTCTCCTCCATTAAAATCCACGCCTCAGCCATTTCAGCTCATTTTGATACAGAACAGCCCCTATTCTCCCATCATTTGAGTAAACAATTCCTCAGAGGGGCTTCTAATATCAGACCTCCCAGAAGGCCACCCACTCCAGCCTGGGACCTGAATTATGTTTTGGAAAAACTAACATTACCACCCTTCGAACATGCTGCTTCAGCAGAACTAAGATACCTCTCCTAGAAGACTTTTTTCTCCTAGCTATCACCTCAGCCAGAAGGGTTTAAGAACTTCAGGCACTGCTGGCCATTGAGCCCTTCATCATCTTCCATGCAGACAGGGTCTCCCTGAGGACTAATCCCTCCTTTATGCCCAAGGTGGTATCTAATGTAACTCTCAACCAGGCCATACACTTATCCACCACCTTTCCTAACCCTCAAAACAAGGGGGAAAGAATTCTGCACTCACTAGACATGCACAGACAACTCAGATACTATCTGGACCGTACTAAACCCTTCAGGAAAACGGACCAACTACTTGTCAGCTTTGCCCCAGGGGCAGAGGGGAAGCCCATTTCCAAGTGGATATCCCACTGTATCCAGTTCTGCTACAGATTGCATGAGAACCCCCCATCCCTCAGTCTGTTTGAACCCATTCCACTAGGGCAGCCTCCACTTCCACAGCATTCCTCAGAGGAGTTCCCACTGGGGACATCCTAGAAGCTGCCACCTGGACTTCTGTCCATACCTTTCCCAAGCATTACCACTATTTTCTAAGGCTAGAGCAGGGTTTGCCTCTGTAGTTCTGCAGGGAATGCTGACTCATTCCTAGGTCTCTTACTAATCGTACCACCCCTCTCCTCAGCTTAGGGAATCCTCCCACTGGTGATGACTGCAACAGTGAAACACAAAGAACATAGTACAGTTGTGTACTCTTACCATAAATGTAGTTGTTAGAGTGTATTCACTGTTGCAGTCCTGGTTTCCCACCCTCCTTCCCCCTTATATCATCTTTCTTTAGGGAGACATAAGTTTCTAATGGTGGCTTTTAGTCACCAGGAACATTTTACCATATTTACTTGGGCCTCTGACTGGTTAGGGCAAGAAAAACTGATGTAATGGCGTTGGCTGCCTTCCTTTATAGCACTGATGACCTGATGTCAGGCAACAAGTGACAGCAGCTGACGTGGAAAAACATTGACTGTGATATTTGGGCCGGCCAAGGGCTACCACAGCAGGGATAACCCACTAGTGATGACTGCAACAGTGAATACACTCGGGCATCAACATTTATGGTAAGTGTAAACAACTGTACTTTCAAAGTTCTGCAGTATTTGTTAGATATTTGATAATTTTATATCCCTTGTCAGCTATTTTGAGAAACATGTTAAAGTAATTGCTATATGGATATCTGTCTGACATTTCACATGTGTAAAGTACGTTTTTACTGAGTAAAATCTCATGGACGCAATGATATTTATTTATTTTGTTTGGCGTTTATTCAAACATTAATTCTAAGTTTGAGTGAGCAGTACCTTTCAGTGCAGTGATTACTTTAGTACTGTTTCACATTCTGAATTTTAAGAATTTCTTTCCTTTGTATTTCAAAGCTGGAAGTCTAGTAGCGATATTAAGGTTACAAACTGACAGTGAGATTTGTCTTGTATTCCTGGATTTGTTGCCCTCGCATTCTTCGTTTATTTAAATTGAGGCTCTGTGCAAGTAACTTAACTGGACAGTACTCGGGTTAACCAAGAAACGCTAGGCATTTATGAATAGCGGAGTTAACTGTTTAATAAATAAAATTAAACTGTTAAAGTATGTCTATTAAAGTACAGCATATTAGGCTGAACAGCGCAGGATGTTTGTACAGCATTATTTTAAGGTAAATTTGAGGACATTGGCAAAATCGTGTTATGCAGCCATAAGTATTCTTGGTGAAGCATACAGTGTAAGCACTCAAAAGAAAGATACCTCTGAGATGCCTTCTGCTTGGTCTAACTGTAGCTGACTGATAGTTTGTATTATGTGATTTAATGCACCTTGATGAAATGGGTTTGCAAGAATTTGTTTTTTTCTGAAGTAGCCCATCTTGAAGAAACTGCACTAAACTTTTTTGCATTTTCCCGTAGATGGTAATTTGTGTACTTGCTGGTCAGCAGTTTTTATTCAGCCCTATTCCATAACGTCTTTGTGCTTGTATCTATTTATATTAACACGTTTGAGTCCATTTCAGATATACACATTCACAATGACTGCTGCTGCCTTGTTTAGCCAGATGTGTTTATTTTTTAACCATATGAAGCCCAGTTTGTATGATTTCAGGGATATCTTTGGAGATTTTGCTTGGTTAAACGATTTAATCACTAATCAAACAATACTGTTTTGAAGGAAACTTTACCTCTTCTATTTTTTAAATTCTTTAGTGGTATCTTTCAAAACAGGATTATCAAGTTATCCCAGTTCTGTTGGCATAGGGGGATAAAATCCTGAATACATCCCAGGCAACTCAAGTTTGATTAGTGGCTTAGGTGCTTGTTGGACCTGGCATGTGAAGGGGGAGTGACAAAGGTTTTGGATGCTTGCCTGTCTTTGTGGAGAGGACAGGTGAATGTGCTTGTGACTGGCTTTATCCATGATAGAGTCCCTGGTGAATTCCAGGAATAACACAAGGTGCTTATCTGCAAGGGGGTATGGCAAAAAATAGTGTGGTATGCATTACAAAGGCCTGATGTTCTTCATCTCACATTGCTGCAGTCCTTACACTTGGGTAGTCCGCTGTCCTCGGTCGGCCCGAATATCAAAGTATAAGGCTGACGTCGGTCAAGGCGCATTTGACTGACATCAGGACGTCAGGGTACAAATGCGCATGACCGACGTCATATCCTCAGTCTTTTTTGCCGCATGGTCCGATGCAGAAGCAGCATTGCAAGTGCCGGTTGGCGTTCTGAGATTTTTCGATTTCGAAGTTTCAGACAGAGTTCAAAGTTGGCTAAGTACCTCGTTCGGGAATATTTTAGTTTTTCTTGCCTCAGTGATTTACCGGATGTCAGAAAAAGTCAATAATTGCATTTCTTGTGGGAAACAGATACCGCACAGAGATTATCATACTTTGTGTATTCCTTGCTTAGGGCCTGAGCACGACGTTGTTGGCTGTCGCTCTTGTGCTAGATTCAATAAACGCACTATAAAGAGAAGGTTGGATTGTGCCAGGTTAGTCTTTGGGAAGCGGTGCAATTATAAAATGCCGTCGGATGCTCCGACGCCCGCTTCGAAGAAGCGCAAGGACAAAGCAGTTAAGCCTAGGCTAGAAGAACCGTCTGTACCGGACGCCGGTTCTTTAGAGGTGTCGGTGGAGCCGGTGGCTCCACCGGAGGTTTCTTTGGGTTCTCAGGGAGAGACTTTATTATTGCAAGATGTGGCCTCTCAGGAGGCAGGTCAGGCTGAAGGGGCTTCTCAGGTTACTATACTCCCCTCCCTTCCTAGGGTGGCTAGGCCCTCTCCTTCTGTTTCCAAGGCTTCTCCCAGAGGCAGGCCAGGTTCAGCTTCAGTTGGTGTCACCCCTAGTTCTTCTGGAACTGTGCCCAAGAAGCATATGCTTAAAATGGCAGAAGATTTGATTTCTTTGATTAGGGGTTCTTTGCCCCCTCCTGATAAGAGACCTAGGGTGGAGCCTGAGCCTGGGAGTTTTGAGCAGGCTTCGGATGTTTCAGAGTCTTCGGCTGAAGACTTGCAGGAGTATTCTCCTTATTCTGATTCTGATGTGGATGATTCTACTCCTTCTGCTTCTCCTCCTGAGGATTTTTCTTTTCAGAAACTCTTCATTCCATGAGGGAGCATTTTAAGTGGGAAGGTCAGGACTTCTCTGATTCCAGGAAAAGGCTTAGAGAATTTTTGTTTTACCCCAGCATAGGCCTTTGGCTATACCTCCTGTTTTAGATGTGGTGGAAGATGTTTTTGCAGAGGCTTCTCTTAATCCTGATTCTTTGCCTCCTGCTCCTGTTAAACCGGATAGATATTACAGGGTGCCTGAAGCTCATAAGTATCTTTTAAGAGTCCTAGGGCAGACCCAGAAACTGTTAGTCAGGGGCCTAAAGGTGTTAAGGCTTCTGTTGTCAAGAATCCGGTTCCCTCAGACAAAGAGGCCAAGGCTTTGGATAGATGGGGAAAGAAAGTTTATACTTCTTCCACTCTAGCTATGAGGGCTTTGAATTGCCAGTTTCACATGTTAAAATACCAACACTATCTCCTTTCACAATTGAAGTCTAAGGTTGATGCTCTGGAGGGTATTGATTGTAAAGAGTTGCAAGATTTAGTACATGTTTCTGAACAGGTGGGTAAGCATTCTTTGCAATGTGGTTTTGATGCTGTACAGGCCTCGTCTAGGGTGGCTGCCACTGGGTCAGTTCTTCGCAGGCACGCCTGGCTGAGGGATCAGAATTTATCTGACCATGTTAAATCACGGATTTTAGATGCTCCTTTACAATCTGATGTGTTGTTTGGTTCTCCTGTTGAGACAGTCTTAAAGAAAATGGAAGACAAGGCTAAGTCTATGCAGACTGTTAAAGATTTTGCAGGTTCAGCCTCCAAAGTTTAGTAGAAATTGGCCTACTAAGGGGTGGATGTATCCTTCTTATGATTCCCAGTCTAGGGGTAGATCTAGACGTGGCAGGGGCAGAGCTCAGGGCTCTTTCAGGCCTAGAACAGGGAGTTCTCCTGCACAGTCTTCAGGTGAGGGCAGGGGTCAGTCCTTTCGTAAACAGACCCAATGACCTACCTTTTCAGCTGCCAGAGCCTTCTCGTCTGGCAGCACCTTTGGGAGGAAGGTTGGCACTTTTCAAAGAAAATTGGAGTTTAATTACCCAAGACAGATGGGTATTGGATATCATACACCACGGTTACCGGTTTTATTTCCATACCTTGCCTCCTTTCAAAGGCATGCCAGACGTTCCTCCTCCACAAAGAATAGAGGCTCACAAGCAAATTTCTCTGTTACTCCAAATAGGGGCCATTCAGCCGGTCCCTATGCCAGAAGTGGGCCTAGGATTTTATTCTCGCCTGTTCCTAGTACCAAAGAAAGGGAACACATGGAGACCAATTTTGGACTTATCTATCCTCAACACTTATCTGGACATTCCCAAGTTCAAAATGTTGACGTTACAGCAGCTTTTACCTCTGCTGGGCAAAGATCATTGGATGGTAACTTTAGATCTCAAGGAGGCTTATCTTCATGTTCCTATCAGACTCAGTTGCAGGAAGTATCTGCGTTTTCGAGCTGGGACTTCTCATTATCAGTTCTCTGCATTGCCCTTTGGCTTATCTAGTGCGCCCAGAGTGTTCACGAAGGTTCTGGCTCCAGTGATAGCTTTCCTCAGGTTAAAAGGAATACAGATTTATCCATATTTGGACGATTGCCTGATTCTGGCTCAAGAAAGGGACGAGCTTCTTCATCATTTGGGTTATGTGATAGCAGTGCTAAGATGCCTAGGGTATTCTGTGAACGAAATAAAGTCCAGTCTAGTACCCTGTCAAGACATGTGCTTTCTGGGTGTGAGACTGAATACAGCATCCCAGATGGCCTTTTTGACCCCGGACAAACAAAAGAATCTTTCCCTTTACTTTCATCAGTTGTCTCATCAGTTCGGGCTGACTGCAAGGACAGTCCTTCAAGCCTTAGGGTTCATGGCATCTTGTATTCTGGTGCTTCCCAATGCCAAACTGCATATGAGGAAGCTACAATGGTATCTCAAAATGTATGGACACAGCACTGCCAGGATTTGGACACTGTCATTCAAATAATACCTTGCATTCAAAAGGAATTTTTGTGGTGGGCTCAGGAATGTCACCTAAACAAGGGACTCTCTGTGACCCGGCCAGAGGCGAGTCAGATTCTAACGACAGATGCCTCAGACAAAGCTTGGGGAGCTCATCTGAATGGAAAGTGGATACAAGACAAGTGGCCTGCCAGACTACAACATCTACATATCAACTTGAAAGAGATGTTAGCAGTCCAGTTTGCATTAATAGCCTTCAAGGATTTACTTCTTCCAGGGCAGGTGTTGATTCTAACAGACAACACAACTGTCATGTGGTACATCAACAAGCAAGGCGGAACACATTCTTATCCTCTATGCAGGCAAGCAATGATTTTGTGGGAGACTGCTCTCAGTTTACAGCTAAATCTTCAGGCAAGGTTTCTGCCGGAGCACAGAACTCCTTAGCAGATGTGTTGAGCAGACAAATTATGGATCCCCACGAGTGGAAATTGGATCCTCATGTATTTCGGAAATTGACAGTGTCATGGGGAACTCCAGACATAGATCTGTTCGCTTCCCCTCTAAACCACCAGCTGCCAAAGTTTTGCACAAAAAGGTTTCATCCCACAGCTTGGAAAGTGGATGCTCTTTCTTTCAATTGGAGCAATCTTCATGTGTATGCCTTTCCGCCTCTGCCTCTTCTCCCAAAGGTACTACTAAAGGCCAGACAAGACAAGCCAAGGATGATTTTGATAGCTCCAGATTGGCCTCGACAGCATTGGTACCCATTACTGAGGAGCCTGGTACGGAAGCCTCCATGGCCTTTGCCTTCGATTCCACACCTGTTGTCTCAGGAGGACAGTCATTTGCTCAACGTCAAGCTTCACTCTCTGCACCTAACAGCCTGGCATATTCTGTTTTGAACCATTGTGGGCCTCCACTTCCACAACATGTTTTGAATGTTATTTTGGAAGCCAGAAGGCCTAGTACAAGGAAAGTGTACGCAGACAAATGGAAGAGATTTTTATTTTGGAGTGCAGCAAAGGATTTTGATGTTTCTGGGCCTAATTTAAGTGTGGCTCTTCAATATCTTACTGAGTTACTGGACAAAGGTTTGTCCTTCTCTTCTATTAAAGTTCATGCTGCAGCAATTTCGGCTCACTATGACTGTGACCCACCATTGTTTTCTCATCCTTTGTTCAAGCAATTTCTTAGAGGGGCAAAGAATATAAGACCCCCACGAAGAGCTCCTACTCCTGCTTGGGATCTCAATTTTGTGTTGGAGAAACTCACTCTACAACCTTTTGAGCCTGCAGCTACTGCTGAATTAAAGTTTTTATCATGGAAGACTGCTTTTTTGTTGGCTATTACCTCTGCAAGAAGGGTTTCTGAGTTGCAGGCCCTTATGGCAGTTGAGGCTTTCTTAATTTTCCATAAGGATAGGGTATCTTTACGTACTAATCCTTCCTTTATGCCTAAAGTGGTTTCTAGTGTGGCTTTAAACCAAACTATTCATTTGCCTACCTTTTATGCAAATCCCCAAAATAAAGGGGAAAAGATTTTGCACACTTTAGATGTACACAGGCAGTTGCGTTATTATTTGGACAGAACTAAAGGGTTCAGGCAGTCTCAGCAGTTATTTGTTTCTTTTGCTTTGAGTTCTCAGGGCAAGCCTGTGTCAAAACAAACTATTTCTAATTGGATTGGGTTTTGCATTGCTTTCTGTTATTCCCATCATGGCAAGGAAGTTCCAGCTGGGATTAGGCCTCATTCCACTAGGGCTACTGCCACTTCAACAGCCTTTTTGAGAGGGGTGGCAACTAAGGATATTTTGGAGGCAGCTACTTGGAGTTCAGTGCATACTTTTTCCAGACATTATCACCTACCACTTTACTCTAAATCCAGGGCTGGTTTTGCCACTGCTGTTTTGCAGGGCATTTTAGCAGCTCCTGCTTCCTTATGATTTGGCCATCCTCCCTTTCCTCTGCTTTGGGATTCTACCCAAGTGTAAGGACTGCAGCAATGTGAGATGAAGAACATAGTACAGTTTTGTACCTACCATAAATGTAGATGTTCAAGATCCACATTGCTGCAGTCCAATTTACCTCCCTCCTTCCCCTCTGTTGTTAGAGGCGGTTGTGTGGGTTGGGTGGTCAATTGGGTGTATATTGTCTATTGTATATATTGTACATATTTTTAGTGCTAGGATGGTTGGTTGTTGGTTTGCTGTCTTTTGGTTTTTGACCTTTATTTTTAGGGTCTTCTGACATCTGGGGCAAGAAAAGACTGAGGATATGACGTCGGTCATGCGCATTTGTACCCTGACGTCCTGATGTCAGTCAAATGCGCCTTGACCGACGTCAGCCTTATACTTTGATATTCGGGCCGACCGAGGACAGCGGACTACCCAAGTGTAAGGACTGCAGCAATGTGGATCTTCGAACATCTACATTTATGGTAGGTACAAAACTGTACTTTGCATGCCATCCCTATTGACATGAGCAAACATGATACATGAGTGTTGAGTAAAAGTAGAAAAACTCAAACTACCCCAATAGCTGCCTCAGTGGTGATTCCTATCAGTTGTCTGTCACCCTGGTGATGGGGAGTGACTGGGCCAGTGAGGATCTGAAGATGTTCTCCATATTGATCACTGCTGCATAACCTTAGTCTTAGCTATATGGGTTATATCCTTCCAAGGGTATAACAGCTGGCCAGCTTCCAAAACTTCAGGGCACCTTCCACACACCCAAACTGTCAAGTGACTTGAGCTGAGCTGACTAAAAGACAAGTTTGAGCACAAAGTCCTTCATAGCTTTACTAACGCAAAATAATATGCTCCTCTGAGGTTTTTAAGGATAGACACTTGGGTTGTGCTTTCTTTGAGTGAGTTTGCTGTGGCCATTTGTTGCATCTCGGACTGCTCATCTTTTACCCCAGACCCCTGTGGTATAGCACCTGCAAGACACTATGGACTGGGGATTAGCCACATCCGCTGTGGCTGTTGCAGACCTTTCAGTGGGCAAGAAAGAACCATTCTTGTCTGTACAGGGAGAGAGAACAGGAAAGGTTTCCCTATTGTGTAGGAATGCTGTGCCCATTTCTGGGGAAACAGCAGCTGCCATTGGAAACACTGTTGCCCTGTTTTTCCTGACAGAAAGAAACAGAAAAGCAAGCATGTATCTACTCCTCCTACTCAGATTTCTTTGGATAGGAGTAGTTCACTGGGACTAGCTCAGGGTTGGATTCAGGCTGTCAGTCCATCTTGTAGATTAGTTTCTGGTTAAAGAAAGAGGGATGCTGCCTTTCCTGAAGAGATTCAAGATTCTGAATCTAAACAAGAAAATGCAGGTCCAGATTCAGGGTTTTGTTCTCAGATTTCAAATTTAAACTCAAAGCAGAGCTCTCTTTCTGATTCCGCCTATGGAGGTTTCTCTTTCTCTATGACTGCTAATAGAATGTCCCATTGTTTGCACTGATAGAACACTGAGTTTTCTCATTCCGTCAAAAAAAATCTGAGTTGTTACAGAAGGATTTTCCAGAACCTATACCCATTCCTCTTGTCCTGTCTGCTTTAGAGGATGTTTGTCTTACTGCCTGCAGTTTTCATGATAGTTAGCCAGCTATCCCTAAAAAAGGCAGATAGGGTGTAAATTTCCTCATTCTTGTACATTTTTATATACTATTCCTAAACCTGACTCAGCAACTATAGCTTTAGTTGACTGTTTTGCTGCTAAGCACATGTTCTTCGTGTTTCATTGTTGCAGTCATCACATTTGGGTTATCTGCCTGCAGGTAGCCCTCAGCTGGTCTGAATACCAGAGTCTTGGGATTTCTGCATCGGATGCTGTCGCTTCTTCCATGACGTTAGGTTTTTAGGGGTATCAAACATGCAGCCAACACCATTACATCACTCTTTCTTGCAGTGCGGTGCCTGAAGCAGAAGCAGTTCCAAGTGCCGGTCGGCCGACTCCTGAAATTTTCTTTTTCGAGTTTCAGACCTGAAGTCTTCAAAAAGATAAGTACCCCGTTGGGGTTCCTTTTTTCTTGCTTTAACTGATGTCAGGAAAAATTAATAATTGTCTTGCCCGTGGAAAGCAAATATCTCATAGAGATTTTCATTCTTACTGCGTCACTTGTTTAGGCCCCAGACCACAATGTCCCTCGCTGTCGGTTTTGTGCCTTGTTCAACACCCAAACTATTTGTCGTTGTGCTATTTTTGTAGCTAAATACTTTCGATGTTCTTCGTGTTTCACTGTTGCAGTCATCACATTTGGGTTATCTGCTTGCAGTAGCCCTCAGTTGGCCTGATTAACAAAGTCTTGGGTCCTGTGTCGGTTGCTGTCCCTTCTTCCATGACGTCAGGTTGTCTGGTATAAAACATGCAGCTGACGCCATTACATCAGTCTTTTTTTCCGTGTGGTACCCGAAGCAGAAGCAGTCCACAAGTGCTGGTCGGCCGACTCCTGAAAGTTTCGTTTTCGAGTTTCAAAACTAAAGTCTTCAACTAAAAGCTGAGTACCCCATTGGGGAAACTTTTTCTTGCTCTAAACCGATGTCAGTAAAAGTAACTAATTGCATTACTTGTGGAAATAAAATACCTCATAAAGATTTTCATGGATTGGTGAGTAGGCTTCTGCTGGTATCCCTTATGAGGGGTGACTGACTACCTTCTTTACCTTTCTGTCTTTGCCTTGCAACCTGATAGAGTTTTTCTGTTCCATATACTGAGTCTCTTTCCAGAAGCTGCTAGAGTGCCTCTGATGCCTTTTTTCTTTGTGTCAGAAAATATGTATTAGTGTATGTATTACTAATATGCTTAGTGCATTTAAGGCTTGAAAAGGGTTAACACATTTATTCTATTTCACACTGCGTAAATTCTGTACAAATTGCAGAAGCTTTCTAACCTTGTATTGTCATGAAATATGCACAGCTATAATCTTTGCTTATGCTTTGGAAATTTACAGAGAAGCAGATCATTTCTGCTTGTGTCAGGAAAATAATGAATAGATAACATTTGTATTAATGTTATGAGACTTAGACAAGGAGTTCCGCTTGTGCTGTGAGAAAATACACAGCTGCAGAAGTTATAATCAGAACAAAGACTGCTTGGAAATATAAACTGCAATCAGCATTTGCTTGTGCCTAAGTTAGAAAAGTACCTTGAAATGTAACACATGTATTAGAACTACACAATAGAAGCTTGTAACGAGCTAGAGCCCACCAAGGCCAGGTTGTTTTTCTCAAAATGTTTTTCATAAATCCAGTCATGTCAGCAGAAAATCTGAGTAACATCTGCTGTAGAACAATACTGAAAGTTGTGTTTGATTACGTCAACCATAGAAGGCAATGTCTTGTAAAACAGTATAAGAATAGCATACTTCCTGTTAGTAGTTAGGCAAAATCCTGTATTTGCATGTTTTTTTCTCCTTGCAGCAAGTTATTAAATGTGCCTTATCTGAACCTTACGTGTATTGGTCTTTGAAGTTTTTTCCTTTGACACTTTGCTATTGCATCTCCTGTCTTAATCTCTTTGATGTTAAGTTGTCAATCTCGCCTTCATTCTTGCTGGATGGGTTCGGAGCCGATCCTCGGCTAAGACTCGGCACTTGCTAAGCTCGAGAGTCACTTTTACCAGCTCGAGGCAGCCCCATATCCCATGATGCAAGGCGGTAAATACCCAGATCTCGTTTGCCGCTTCGCTGATGAGGTACTCCTTTTACCAGCTCTTGGTAAGTAATTTGTCATACAAATTTTAGTCACCCCATTCCTAATTTTCTCTCATATATTAGTTTATTTGACACTTTTAGATAGTTGTAGGGTCTCTAGCTCTAGTTTTCTCTTTCCCTAGTTGTTTTTTATTTAGTTGGGCCTTCAATCCCTTCCCATCCCTTCCTGTCAGGGTGTGTGTGTGGGTTTATTTTTTCCCCATTTTAAGTTAAATTTCTGAATCTGGGACTGTGTGAGTAGTGTGTTGTGTGTGTGCTCACTATGTCCAAAGAACAGAGGGTCTCAGGCTTCAAGAAGTGTGACTCGTGCTGTCAGAAGATGTCTCTGACAGACGGTCACACTTCTTGTATCTATTGCCTGGGACCTCTCCACCTGCAGGACTCCTGTGCTATTTGTCACTCTTTCAGCCAGAGAGTCCTGAAGGAAAGGAGAAATAAATTAATTTTAAGAGGACTACTTAAACCGGAGGGCTCCCCGGCCAAGTCTGCTTCTGGCAAGCCCTCTAAGACCTCCAAGGCCCAGGCTTCTGCTACTAAGCCTTCGGCCCTGGTTCCGACTCCTTTGGAATCGAGATCGGCTTGGCTGGAGCCGATCTTATTTTGACTAAATCTTCGGCACCGATGGCTATCGGTGCCGATACTTTAACTGCCACAATGGTGTCGGCTCTGACCGGCTCCGACCACCATGTGTCTAAGGCTTCGGTATCGGCGCCGGCCGGCTCCGATACCATTGTTTCCTTGCCTGTATCGGCTCCGGCCGGAGCCGATACATCTTTGACCAGGCTTGGAGCCGATAAGTTGTCGGCTCCGTCTGGAACCGAGGGTTCTTCGGCTCCGATGGTTCCGTCGAGGAAGCGTTCCAGGTCTCCCTCTTTGGAGCCGATACTGTCGGCTCCGACCTCTCCTCTTCTTTCGGAGTGGAGCCGATCATCTAGGTCTTCCAGGCTCTCAGACCACGATTTGGAGAGAGTGGTAAGCAGATTGTTAAAATCACAGGCACTAGCCCAAATGCTTCATAGTCTGTCTCAACAGACGACTACTAGTCCACACCCTCTTCAAGTTCCTCCTTCCACTCTCCTCCAGAGCTCGGAGCCAGAGCCTATTGGAATAGTCACTGCTACGGCTGCGGGGCAGATACACCACCCCTTTCTGCTCCTTCAGCTTCTACTCTTATCTCCTCCTCGAGACCTTCCTTGGAGGGATCCGGTGGTCGGGCTTCCCTGGTCTGCTCCGAGGGGGTGAGTGGCATCGGACCCTTGTCCGACCCTGCTCTTCCCCTCGGGGCTTCGGCCTTGGTGAGCTCGGCTCCGACATCTGCCTCGGAGCCTTCCCTTTCGGTGGGCCCAGGAGCCCCTGTTTCTTCGGAGCGGGGTCTCTCCGATCTCCCTGGGAGGGGAGCCTTCAAGGTGATGAGGAGTGTGCTGGTCCCCGGGCTCAGTCAGCAGTCTATCCCCTTAGCTCCTCCCTCTATGGTGCCTGTAGATGTCTCTTCCCACTCTCTTGCTCCCGGACCGAGAGATCCACCGCCTCAGGTTTCCCCACTGGGAAGAACCCCCTCTTCCGAGGATTCTCCTGATCCGTCAGGAGATCCTCCGCGTAAGAGGACCTGTAAGAGGAAGCACCTAGACTCCCCTGAGTCTACAACTTCAGATACCGACTTAGATGAGTCGGAGGGGTCCCCAAGATCCCCCTCTGAGGATGTCTCTTTTTCAGACATCCTAGAACTCCTAAAACAGAGGGGAAACTGGCCCTCCATTAATCCCTCCCAGGATGAGTCGGTATACCTAGAGGCGTTTGGATCTCGACCCTCCACCTCCTGGGTGTCTCCGCCTTTCGACCCCCTCATGGAGGTGATAGCTTGGAAGGCGTGGGCATCTCCTGATTCCATGGAACCAGTTCCCAGGAGGCCTTCTAAATTTATTACAGCCCTTTCCGAGAAACAATTTCTTACAAAAGGTGTCCCTGTTGATGCCATGGTGGTGGCGGCCGCCACCAAGAAGGAACTTGTAGATCCTTCCGTACCAGTCCATCCTCCTAACAAGGATTCTATGACCATGGACAGGTATGGTAGGCGGATGTTTTCCTCAGCGACCTTTGCCATGCGTTCGCTGAACTATTTATGTCACTTCACCAGACTTCAAAGGGACATCCTTAAAGAATTAGGTGAAGTAGTACAGGATCCTACAGCTGCAGGGGCTCAGGACAAGATTGCTTCTCAGCTAGGAATCCTTAACTCCATAACCAACTCCTCCATGCGGCTAATTTCGTATGCAGCAGATGGAGCGAGTAGAGCTGCAGGGACAGGAGTGGCTCTTAGACGTCAGTCCTGGATGCGGCTCTGTAATTTTGCAGACCCCTTTAAGGCGTCCTTCACAAACTCTCCCTTCGATGGGTCATCATTGTTTGGTCCTCAGGTGAAGGATATGTTGACCAGGTGTGAGCAAGACGGCAAGATTCTTTCTGCCGTAGTAGTCCGTTTTTTCACCCCTTCTAGGCCTTACCCTAAAGGACAGAAGGGGGGAAAGATGTGGTTCCGTAAATCTCAGGGAGTCACGCCGGACACACATTGTCAGTTTACCCCTAGAGGCAGAGGGGGTAATAATAATAGACGCCGCCCTAGGGGCAGAGGGGTTCCGCAGAACCAGGGCAGCAGAGAGCTTCTCTCTGACAAGCCCTTCCAGCATCCCTGAGGTGTTGCCCGACTGTCCATCCTTGGAGGCAGTCGGGGGAAGATTATCGCTGTACCCAGAAGCCTGGCTTTCCCTTTCACAAGACAAATGGGTACAGTCGATCATATCCGAGGGTTACAAGATTCCTTTCGAGGAAAGTCCCTTCACTCACAAAAATTCCCTTCCAGATGTTCCACCCGGTCTAAGGGAAATCGCAAAATTAGAAGTATCAAAGCTTCTACAAAAAAGGGCCATTCAGCCAGTTCCAACAGACCATTCAAAGCCCGGAATCTACTAAAGGTTCTTTTTAGTTCCCAAAAAGACGGGAGATTGGAGAGCAATATTGGACCTCAGCAGACTCAACAAGTCGGTGAAAAAGACAAGATTTCGGATGGTCACACTTCAATCGATTTTGCCCTTCTTAGGCAAAGACAACTGGATGTGCTCAATAGACCTTCAGGATGCGTACTATCACATAAAAATCCACAGACGCTCCAGAAGGTTTCTCCGCTTTCGGCTGGGGTCCAGTCATTTTCAATTCAGAGCCCTGCCCTTTGGTCTCACTACAGCCCCCAGAGTGTTCACCAAATGCATGGCAGTGGTCACGGCTCACCTGAGACGTCAAGGATTCCAGGTGTTTCCGTATCTCGACGACTGGCTCCTCTCAGCCACCACCAGGCATCAACTTCTCCAAGCCAGAGATTACACCCTAAATCTCTGCACTCAGTTAGGAATTTTGATCAACTACGAAATATCCTCCTTATTGCCCTGCCAGTCTATTACTTTTATAGGCGCAAATTTAGACACTGTTCGGATGTCAGCAAACCTCACAAGCCATTGAATCCTAGATATCCAAAACCATGTGCGGATCATCCTTGCCAGCAAAAAGGTGCAAGCCAGACTGGTCCTAAAAGTATTGGGCCTCATGGCAGCTGCCATTACTCTCCTTCCTTTGGCCCATTTTTACATGTGTCTCCTTTAATGGATGTTGTTCACCCAATGATCCTTCCAACAGCTTCCCATGCGTCACCAGATTCTGGTGACACAAACTTGCAAAAACCACCTATCCTGGTGGATTTCTTCTCCCCAGGTCCATCAGGGCAGACCCTTTGTTTCCCCGGCCCCGGTAGCCACAGTCACTACGGACGCCTCCCTGATCGGGTGGGGGGGTCATTATCAGGGCAGGATGGTTCATGGGACGTGGCAACCGTTCGAATACCACCTGCACATAAATGTCCTAGAGATGAGAGCAGTGCTTTTAACGTTGCAAGCCCTCAACGACTTTCTTCCCTTGGGAACGATTGCAGTTCACACGGACAACATGTCCGTAGTGTGGTACATCAACAAGCAGGGCGGAACCAAGTCCTACCCCTTGTGTCGAGAGGCTCTCAGACTTTGGCAATGGGTGATCTCCTCTCATCGGTTTCTGGTAGCAACGCATATCCCTGGGAAAACCAACATTTTAGCGGACAGATTGAGCAGAGCTATACTCATGCCTCACGAGTGGTCTCTCAAACAATCTGTAGTGGAGGAGATTTTTCAGATGTGGGGCTGCCCATGTTGCAATCTTTTTGCTACTCCCCAAAACAGCAAATGCCCAGCCTTCTTCTCTCTCTTCCCACTTCCAGGCCATCCCCCCAGAGACGCTCTTACCCAAGATTGGCCCCAGGGACTTCTTTATGCCTTTCCTCCCTTTCCATTGATACCACAGGTACTCCAGAAAGCTACCGTTTTGAGAGCCAAAATGATTCTCATTGCCCCGTATTGGCCTCGACAAATTTGGTTTCCGTTCCTTCATCGTCATCTTTTGGTGCAGCCGTGGCATCTGGACCCAGTGCCAGATCTTCTGATCCACCAGTCGGGTCAGCTGCACCGGTCCATTCCTTCTCTCAACCTCACAGCTTGGTTGCTCCACTTCCTTCCTTAGCCAGGCTTCCTTTGATCTCTAACCCTGTTAGGGATATCATAGTGGCTTCCCTTAAATCCTCTACTAGAAGGATTTACTCTAGCAAGTGGAAACGTTTCTCCCTTTGGGCGAAATCAAGGAACATAGATCCCTTTACTGCCCCTGTTCATGCAGTTTTGGATTTTCTTGCAGAAATCTTTCACTCGGGTTCTTCATCTTCCACGGTCAAAGTTCAGTTGGCTGCAATCTCGAACTTTCATGTCGGGTTTGCAGATCACAACATTATGTCCCACAAGCTTTGTAGAGCTTTTCTGAAAGGAGTTTTTCTCCTCAAACCTCCTGTCAGGAGTCCTCCTCCTCAATGGGACCTTAATCTAGTGCTGACATCCTTAATTCTTCCTCCTTTTGAGCCAGCTGCTTCATGCTCTCTAAAGTTTCTTTCGTGGAAGACACTCTTCCTTGTCGCTATTACCTCGGCTAGGAGAGTGTCAGAACTTCATGCCCTCTCTGTTCGTCCCCCATATTTGGTCTTCCACAAGGACAGAGTATCCTTGAGAACTAATCCATCCTTTTTGCCCAAGGTTGCTTCAAAAACAAATTTAAATCAATCCATTGATCTCCCTGTATTTTTTCCCAATTATTCCAACAGATCGGAACAAAAATTACATTATCTTGATGTTCACCGCCAACTCAGATATTATTTGGACAGAACAAAACAATTCAGGAAGTCTGATCAGCTCTTTCTTTCTTATGCTGAAAATAAGAAAGGCCTCCCTGTTTCCAAGGTGACCTTGTCTAGATGGCTATCTTCCACCATTTCTGACATTTATCAACTTAGGGGCAAACAGCTGTGCTCAAAACCAAAGGCACATTCCACTAGAGGCCTAGCCACTTCTACAGCCTTTCAGGCTAGGCTACCCTTAGATACTATTTGTGCAGCAGCCACTTGGGCCACTCGTCATACCTTAGTTTCTCATTACAAATTGGATTTGGCCTCCAGGGATAGAGCCAGTTTTGGTTCGTTCCACAGTTCTCAAGAGTCTGTTCCATTGAGCCACCCAGGATAGAGGTGCTAGGGACGCGGTCCCATCCAGTAAGAATGAAGGCGAGATTGACAACTTAACATTTAGAAGTTATGTACCTACCATAACGTTCCATGTTAGTTGTCTTCTCTCGCCTTCTTTCTTGCGACCCTCCCTCCTGCCCCCTTGCCTGGACAGACCTTGATCTCCCTTGGCTCTGAAAGATTTTGTTTCTTTGGGCACCAGTTAGTTCTAGTTTAGTTATCTGGTTTCTCCTTACAGCCTTTTTAGGCTATTTGCTCTTCTTTCCTTAGTGGAATTTTTTTATGCTAGGTAGTTTTCCCTCTAGGTCCAAACGAGATCTGGGTATTTACCGCCTTGCATCATGGGATATTGGGCTGCCTCGAGCTGGTAAAAGTGACTCTCGAGCTTAGCAAGTGCCGAGTCGGAGCCGAGGATCGGCTCCGAACCCATCCAGCAAGAAAGAAGGCGAGAGAAGACAATTAACATGGAACGTTATGGTAGGTACATAACTTCTAATTAATGAACCAGTATTCCTTCTTAGTGTGATCTGTGTTTTCTACTTCCCGCCCTTTGCTACACTCCTCCTTTATTTTGTTTCCTTTATGGACTTTCTGCATTCCAGTGCCAGCTTTCCTTATATGCCTTATTTCCATACCTGGCTGCAGTCCTCACACATGCTATTTTGAGGTGCTGCAATATTTCTTCAGTTCCCCCTTATTTCCTCTTCTTCCTGAGGTGCTAGAGCCTTGAGTAATTCCTTGAACTCCTGTGCTTTCTCTCCAGTCAACTCCCAGGTCTTCCTAGTCTCTGTTGACCTTAGAGCCTTCTCTGACCACTGCTTGCAACTGATTGTGACAGTCAGGCTGACTGTTTCACTGGGGATCACTTTGCAATTGTTGATTTCTACCCCATTACCCTTTCTTTACAAGGAGCAAGTTTGTCTGAGTTGCTTGTTGACCACTGTTGTATATGATCTTGTGACTCTCTCTCTTGCTGAACCATGTGTTGGCCACCATCAAGTCGTTTGCCAGACAAAAGTCTAGAATAGCCTGTCCTTCTTTATTCTTGTTGCCCAACCTATGTGCACCCAGGCAGTCCTCATACACTTTTCTGTTTATTCCGTTATGTGCATTCAGGTTACCCATTATCACCATCAATTCCTGATGTCCTGTTTTATCTTGTAGGCCCTGCATCTGCTGCAACAACCCTGCTATAGGGCATAGACTTGACCCAGGGCTGCAGAGCTTTATAGTGGGTACACAGTGGCCAACACGTGCACAGACACCCCTGTCACCATTAACATGGATCTGCTGTTGTAGATTGGATCCTCAGCCCACTTATCGCTGGCAAATACACATGTCCAGTTTTGCTGACATTAATCAACACAACCAAATCGCCTAGAGTTAGTTCTTACATCACTGAGTGTCTAACCCTGACATGACATGTATACTGTGATCCATGTTCTCCTGTCTTGAGAATACTGATCACAACAGTTGATCCCCAGAGCAGTCGGTCTGTACAGTCGGTCTGTACAGCTGTTCCCGAACTAGAGTTTGTGTTGCTGTCCATAGCTGCATTTTTTTTAACAAGAAACATCTTTACTAAATTATCACTTATGACATGGGCAATCATACATTTATATAAATGGAAACAAACCATACTGACATATTTTCATTTGCAAATGTTATGTATCACTTATAATCTGTCCAGTCATTGTCAGTCAAACATTACAAAGCTCATTCAGTTTCTCTCTTCCCTTAAACTTGATTCTTCCTCCAAAACATTATTCTGCATGTATTGTTCCCACAATCCCCAATTTTCTGTGTAATTTACTCCTACTCTTTTCAAAACTCAGCAAGGCCTGACTATGTCTAGGCAATTCAGATTCTGTATCATAGCTAAAAAATATTATTTCATTAGTTACACCAATTTGTTCACCCAGTATTTTGTTAGAGTAGTCTTTAGGGAATTTTTAAAATCTGCCAACTCATAACATTCCCCTAAAATGTGTCCCCAATTATCTTTTTCTTCCCCATTACACCTCCAACATTTGCACTCTGCCTGGGGAAAAAAAATCTTTGGAGTCTGCTTGGGGTATAAAATTACCTGTTCAAATACTTCCAAGCAAAGATCCTAAATCTTCTAGACTTTTTTTGCATATTTGGGAGCCATACATATATCCTCCATTGTTTAGTGAATTGCGTGTTCAATCTTTCTTCCCAATCCTTTCTAACCTCCTCTGATTGATTCCTATAGTTATTAAGCAGTATTTTATGTACCCTACTAATTATCCCTTTCACTATTTTATGTGCCCTACTAATTATCCCTTAGGTGCAGCGGTAGCATTGTTGCCTCACAGCAAGAGGTTCTCCCGTTCGATTCTCGGCTGGAGTGCAGGGAGTGCCTTCTGTGTGGAGTCTGCATGTCCTCCCCGCGGTTGGGTGGGCATTCGAAAGACATGCGTAAATGGGTGTGCCTTCGTTGAAGGTTGGATGTCGAGTTGGCACCTCGATGTTCGTGAAAATCTACTGCCAATCATTAGCGGACCGGAGTTCCGCTGTGGCGACCCCTAACCGGGAAAAGCCGAAAGACAACAACAACTGTATTCCTTGCCTAGACCCTGACCACGACGTACCTTGCTGTCAGTTTTGTGCCTTATTTAAGCCACGAACTATCCATCGCCGGCATATTTTCACTTCTAAATATTTTGGTGTTCGGTTCAATTACCCGATATGTCTTTGGTAAGCCATCCGACTACTGACATTCCGAAAATAACGCAAAGATAAGGACAGAGACAGGCCGCCTAGGTCCAAAACTGTTGACGACGCTTCTCCTAAGCCAGTTGCCAGTTCGCCGGTACTCAGTGAGGCACTTTCACAGCCCCTGATACCCACTACTTCAGATTCGCAGGCCTCTACTGAGACCCATTCAGAGTCCGGTATGCCACGAGATGCTTCAACTGTGGAACCTGCGGCTGTCTCTACCTTGGATTGGTCCGGAGCCGCTGTGCAGGCACTAGCTTCTGAGGGTGTATTCAGGCCTACTGACTTGCGTATTAAACCGATGCCATCTTCTTCTTCAAGGCCTAAAACTAGAACCATGCCTAGAAAACTGACGCCCAGACCGCATGATCAGGCCTCTATGCCTAAAAAACAAATGATGAGAATGGCTGAAGACCTTGTTACTTTAATCAGGGGAAGCCAGCCTTCCCCCTCTAAGAGACCTAGGACTGTGTTTGCTTATGATACTTCTGACCAGGATTCTGAATTTTCTGTTTCCTCTGATGACCAGGATTTACCCTTATCTACCTATGAGAATTCTGATGCTGAAGACTCTATTCCCTCTGCTTCCCCCCAAGAGGATTTCTCTTTTGGTGAAACCTTGCATACTCTCAGGGAACATTTTCATTGGGAAAGTTAGGATTTCTCTGATTCTAAAAAGAGGTTTAGGGATTTCATACTCCTGCCCCAACACAGGCCTTTAGCCATACCTATTGTACTAGACATTGTTGATGATGCCTTTTCGGAATCTAGCTTGGCACCTGACTCTATATCTCCTGCTCCCAGAAAACCTGGTAGGTATTACAGGGTTCCTGACTCTCACAAGTTCCTTTTTAAAAATCCTACTGCGGATCCTGAGACCATTTCACAGGGACCCAAGGGCATTAAAGCTACTTCTGCCAAAAATCCTACCCCCCTCTGATAGAGACTTCAGGGCGCTGGATAGATGGGATAAGAAGGTATACACTTCTGCAACTTTGGCCATTAGGGCCTTAAACTGCCAGTTTCATATGTTAAAGTATCAGCGGCACATTATTAGATTGCTTAAACAGAAAGTGTTGTTGATTCCTGATTGTGCTGAAAATAAGGATTTCCAGGATTTACTGCATTCAGCTGAACAAGTTGGAAAACATACTTTGCAGTGTGGTTTTGATTCACTAGAGGCATCTTGCAGGGCTGCTGTTACTGGGTCTGTACTTAGAAGGCATGCTTGGCTTAAGGAGCAATCATTGCCAGATCATGTTAAAGCAAAATTACTGGATGCTCCCTTAAACCAGGACCGCCTGTTTGGCAATAATGCAGAAGAAGTTCTTAAAAAGATGGAGGAAAAAGCTAAATCTATGCAAACTGTTAAAGATTTTTTACAAGTACAACCTCCAAGATTTAGTAGGCATTGGCCTTCTAAGAATTGGTCCTTTCCTGTCTCTTCCAGACCTTCTCAGTCCAAACCCAGATCCAGCAGAGCTCCCAGGCTTCAGTCCCAGGGTACGCACAGGACTAAGCAGTGGGGGAGGGTACGCACAGGACTAAGCAGTGGGGGGGGCCTCCATTTCCAAATCTGGGAGTAATAAAACTCTGCCTATGGTAAACTGTCTCAATAACTTCTTTTTAAAACTTCTAAGTACTTCTCAACTGATGGTCCCTTTGTGGGGAAAGATTTCTCTTCATGCAAAGAACTGGGAACTCATTACCCAGGACATATGGGTTTTAAATATAGTGTCCCAGGGATACAGATTTCACTTCCACATGTTACCAACACCAAGCGGGTGGCCAGATCTACCCCCAAATCAGTGGGCAGAGGCCCAAAAGAAAGTACTTTCTCTTTTAAGCATGGGGGCTATTCAGTTGGTACCAGAAGAGGAAAAGGGACACAGTTTCTACTCAAGACTTTTCCTGGTATCAGAAAGGACAATTCATGGTGTCCTATCCTGGACCTGTCTGCTCTAAACACCTTTTTGGTGATTCCAAAATTCAAGATGCTGAATCTTCACCAGTTACTCCCTATGCTAGGCAAAGACGCCTTGGTTGGCAACACTAGATTTAAAGGAAGCATACCTGCACATCCCAATCGGGGAATCTTGTAGAAGATGCCTATGCTTCAAAGCAGGCTACATGCACTATCAGTTCTCTGCACTGCCCTTTGGCTTATCTACTGTGCCCAGGGTATTCACAAAGTGCCTAGCTCCAGTCATTGCATTTTGCAGACAAAGAAATATTCAAATATACCCATATCTGGACGATTGTGTAATTCAGGCAGAAAGCCATGACATACTTTTGAATGATCTGGCCTTTGTACAAAGGGTGCTAACTTGTCTGGGGTACACCATAAACGAAAAGAAATCACACCTGGTACCCTGTCAACAAATTATATTCCTAGGAGCAAGCTTGAATACAACTTTCCAGATGGCTTTCCTCACGCCAGAGAAAAAAATTCATTTGACAACCTACTTCAAACAAGTGGCCACAAAAACCCTGCTATATCTGCAAGGCAAATACTACAAGCATTAGGGTTCATGGCCTCCTGCATTCTTCTAATTCCATATGCAAGACTGCATATGAGGAAACTACAGTGGTATCTAAAAAGCCTATGGTGTCAACATTCTCAGGATCTAGAAGCAATGATTCCTATCATACCTTGCCTACGCCTAGAGTTCCTTTGGTGAGCAGAGGCCTGCCACCAAAACAAGGGACTACTATTCACACTACCCCCTGCAGCCCAAACTCTAACAACAGACGCATCGGACTATGCATGGGGGGGGGCTCACCTGGCAGGGAAGTGCATTCAGGGCAAATGGAATTCACCTGCATATCAATCAAAAAGAAATGTTAGCTGTACAGAATGCTCGGACAGCCTTCAAAGACCACATTCTTCCAGAACAATTAATGGTAAAGACGGACAACACCACTGTTATGTGGTATATAAACAAGCAGGGGGGTACACATTCTTACCACCTCTGCAGACTAGCCATGGCATTGTGGAACACAGCCCTTAGCTACCAAGTGCATCTACAAGCTCAATTCCTGCCAGGAAAACTAAACACACTGGCAGCCAAACTAAGCAGAAAACTCATGGACCCACAAAAGTGGAAACTGGAACCAAGGATTTTCAACATGTTGACAAGCAAATGAGGGAGCCCAGAAGTAGACCTGTTTGCCTCCCCCTAGAACTATCAATTGGACAAATTTTGCACAAGGACTCCCCATAAACAAGCTTGGAAAGTGGATGCTCTGTCCTTCAGCTGGAAAAACCTATCAGTTTATGCCGTTCCTCCTCTGCCTCTGCTCTCCAAAGTATTACTAAAGATCAAACAAGACAAACCAAGGACAATTTTGATAGCACCAGACTGGCCACGCCAACACTGGTACCCCCTCTTGCGCAGTGTTTCACTGTTGGCCCCATGGCACCTGCCTCATACTCCTACCCTATTGTCTCAGCAGGAGAACCAGATTCTGCACCCTCAGCTTCACACACTGAACCTAACAGCCTGGCTAATTACCTAATGTCTCCTTTACCATCCATCAGTAAACCATTGATGGATATCATTTTAGAGGCAAGGAGGCCTAGTACTAGAAAATCTTATGCTGAAAAATGGAAAAGATTCTGTGCCTGGAACCATGCTCAAGGGATGAGCACAGCAGTGCCCAATTTACCTCAGATTTTACTATATTTAACTGAGATGCTTCACAAGGGCCTGTCTTTCTCCTCCATCAAAATTCACGCCTCAGCTATTTCAGCTCATTATAACACAGAACCTCCCCTCTTCTCTCATCCACTTCTCAAGCAGTTCCTTAGAGATGCCAAAAATGTACGACCACCCAGGAGATCTCCAACTCCAGCTTGGGACCTTAACTTTGTATTGGAGAAACTCACTCTTCCTCCTTTTGAGCCAGCTGCTACTACAGACTTAAAATTCCTTTCTTGGAAAACAGCTTTCCTTTTAGCAGTCACTTCAGCAAGAAGGGTATCTGAATTACAGGCCCTTATGGCAGTGGAGACTTTCATCATCTTTCATGCGGACAGGGTGTCCCTCAGAACCAATCCCTCCTTCATGCCCAAGGTGGTATCCAGTGTTGCCCTTAATCAGTCCATTCATTTGCCAACCTTCTTTCCTAATCCACAGAACAAAGGGGAACAGATACTGCACTCCTTAGACTTGTACAGACAACTTAGATTCTACTTGGACAGGACTAAACCTCAAAGGAAATCTGAACAACTGCTGGTGGCATTTGCTGCAGGGGCAAAGGGGAAGGCTGTTTCAAAGCAAACCAAAACCATTTCCAAATGGATAGGCCATTGCATTAATTTCTGCTACAAGCACCATGGAATACCTATCCCACAGGGGATCAGACTCCACTCAACCAGGGCTGCATCTACCTCTACAGGCTTTCCCAGAGGCATCCCTACCAGGGACATCCTAGAAGCTGCTACCTGGAGTTCTGTACATACTTTCACCAAGCATTACCATCTGCCAGTTTTCTCTAAATCCAGAGCTGGCTCTGCCACTGCAGTCTTGCAGGGGCTTATAGCTGGTCCTAATGCTATCTGAATTCCTCTTCTTATCCTTAGCGTTGGGAATCTATCCAGTGTGATGACTGCTGAATTCCTCCTCTCATCCGTAGCTTTGGGAATCTACCCAATGTGATGACTGCAACAGTGAAATACGAAGAACATAGTACACTTGTGTACACTTACCATAAATGTAGATGTTCGAGTGTATTCACTGTTGCAGTCCTGGTTACCCTCCCACGAGCCCCTTACTTCTTTTGGCTATACTGCTATTCTACTTTACTATGCTCAAAAGCTTTTTGGTGTATTTGCTTTTTTGTTGGAGGTGTATCCTTGTTTATTTATAGATTTAATTGCTTCCCATTAGGGGGGCACCTGACATCTGGGGCAAGAAAAACTGATGTAATGGCGTCGGCTGCATGTTTTATACCCCCGACGACCTGACGTCACGGAAGAAGGGACAGCAACCGACGCAGGACACAAGACTTTGTTATTCCGGCCGACTGAGGGCTACTGCAAGCAGATAACCCAAATGTGATGATTGCAACAGTCAATTCACTCGAACATCTACATTTATGTAAGTGTACCCAACTGTACTTTCTCGATCTATTTTCTCCAAAATGGCTTCGTTAAGCCATCTGACTACCGATCTTCCGAAAAAACGTAAGGATAAAGACAGAGACCGCATAGGTCGAAAACTGCCGACGGCACTTCCGTTAAGCTAGTCACCAGTCCGCTGGTACTCAGTGAGGTGCTTTCGCAGCCCCTGATACCTGCTTTTACAGATTTGCAGGCCTCTACTGAGACCCATTCAGAGTCCGGTATGCCGCAAGATGCATCTTCGACTAAGGAACCTGCCTCTGTCTTGGATGGGTCCGGAGCTGCTGTGCAGGCACCGGCTTCTGAGGGTGTAGTCAGGCCTACGGATTTTCATATTAAACAGACAACTTCGTTTCAATCTAAAAATACCGAATTCCTCAGGCCTAAAGCTCACACTACGTCTAGAAAACCGACGGCCAAAGTGCATTCTCAGGCCCACATGCCTCAAAAACAAATGATTAGAATGGCTGAAGACCTTATTACTTTAATTAGGGGAAGCCAGCCTTCTTCCTCTTAGAGACCTAGAACTGATTTTCCTTCTGATTCTTCTGATCAGGAATCTGATATCTCCATTCCTTTTGACTACCAGGATTTATCCTTATCTACTTATGAGGATTCTGATGCAGAGGATTCCATTCCCTCTGCTTCATCTCCAGAAGACTTTTCTTTTGATGAAACCTTGCATACCCTTAAGGAACATTTCCGCTGAGAAAGCAAGGACTATTCACAGTCCAAAAAGAGACAGGGAATTCTTAAACCTGCCTCAGCACAGGCCTCTAGCTATCCCTCCTGTTCTGAAGATTGTAAATGATGTTTTCCTGGAATCCAGCCTTAACCCAGACACTTTGCCTGCAGCTCCCAGGAAACCTTACAGGTACTACAGTGTACCTGACTCTCACAAAGTCCTCTTCAAGAATCCTACTGTGGATCCAGAGGCCATTTCCCAAGGACCTAAAAGCATTAAGGCTACTACTGCCAACAATCCTACCCCTTCTGACAGGGATTCTAGGGCTTTAGACAGATTAGGTAAGAAGGTGTATACCTCTAGTACTCTGGGCATTAGGGCTTTAAATTGCCAGTTTCACATGTTAAAGTATCAGCAACATATTATGGGACTACTTAAACAGAAAATTATGTTGATTCCTGACTGTGCTGATCTCAAAGATTTACAAGAGTTAATGCATTCTGGTGACCAAGTTGGTAAACATACTTTGCAATGTGGTTTTGATGCTTTAGAAGCATCTTGCAGGGCTGCTGTCACTGGGTTTGTACTTAGAAGACATGCTTGGCTTAAGGAACAAAACTTGCCAGATCGTGTTAAGGCTAAATTACTGAATGCACCCTTAAACCAAGACGCCTTTTTGGCAACAAAGTGGAAGAAGTCCTCAAAAGAACGGAGGAAGAAGCTAAATCTATGCAAACTGTTAAAGATTTCTTACAAGTACAGACACCTAGATTCAGTAGGCACTGGCCTTCAAAGAACTGGTCCTTTCCAGTCCAAACCCAGGACCAGCAGACCACCAAGACTTCAGTCTCAGGCTATGCACAGATCTTAGCAGTGGAGGGCTTCCACTTCCAAAGCAGGGAGTAGTAAGCCACCCCCCTATGGAAAAATTGCACAACGACTTATCTTTAACTCTTCCAAGCCTTGCTCAACTACTTGCACCTTTAAGAGGAAAGCTCGCCCTGCAAGCAAAAAAACTGGAAATTCATTACCCAAGACAAATGTATTTCAAACATAGTTTCCCCAAGATACAGATTCCACTTCCACTCTCTCCCATTCCCAAGTGGATGGCCAGACCTCCCCCGAAACAAGTGCTTTCTCTCCTCAGCATGAAGGCTATTCATCCTGTCCCAGCAGAACAAAGGGGACAAGGTTTCTATTCAAGACTGTTCCTGGTTCCCAGAAAAGAAAACTCCTGGTGTCCTATTCTGGACCTGTCTATCCTCAACACCTTTCTGGTGGTTCCAAAATTCAAAATGCTAACTCTTCAACAGCTTCTTCCTATGCTAGCCAAGGATGCTGGCTGGCAACCTTAGACTTAAAAGAAGCTTATTTGTACATCCCAATAAGGAAGTCTTGCAGGAAATACCTACGCTTCAGGGCAGGCTCCATGCACTATCAGCTCTCTGCACTTCCCTTTGTCTTATCTACTGCACCCAGGGTATTCACAAAGTGCCTAGCTCCAGTCATTGCATTTTGCAGGCAGAGAAATATTCAGATTTTCCCATATTTGGATGATTACCTGATTCAGGCAGAGAGTCAGGACTTGCTGTTACAGCTCCTGACATTTGTAAAGATACTTCTAACTTCACTGGGGTACACCATTCATGATAAGAAATCACACCTAGTACCTTGCCAACAGATTGTATTCCTGGGAGCAAGCTTGAACACAACTTCCCAGATGGCATTCCTCACTCCAGAGAAAAAAGTTTATTTGACAACCTACTTCAACCTACTGGCTATAAAAACCCAGCTATCTGCAAGGAAAATCCTGCAAGCCCTGGGGTTCATGGCCTCTTGCATTCTGTTAATTCCATATGCAAGACTGCATATGAGGAAACTTCAATGGTATCTAAAAAGTCTGTGGTGTCAGCATTCTCAGGACCTGGAAACAATGATTCCTATCAACCCTTGCGTAAGGGCAGAGTTCCTTTGGTGGGCAGAGGCCTGCAACCACAACAAGGGGCTTCCTTTCACTTTGCTCCCTGCCGCCCAAGCCCTAGCAACAGACTCATCAGACTGTGCATGGGGGGCTCACATGACAGAGCAGTGCACTCAGGGCAAATGGAACGCAATGCAGATGCACCTTCATATCAATCAGAAAGAAATGTTAACTGTACAGAATGCTCTGACAGCTTTCAAAGACCTTATTCTTCCAGGACAACTATTGGTAAAGACAGACAACACCACAGTTATGTGGTACAAAACAAGCAGGGGAGAACCCTTTCCTACCCACTCTGCAAACTAGCCATCACTCTGTGGAAGACAGCCTTGAGCAACCAAGTGAACCTACAAGCTCAATTCCTGCCAGGCAAACTAAATTCACTGGCAGACAACGTAAGCAGAAATCTCATGGACCCACACGAATGGAAACTGGAACCCAAAATATTCAAGGTCTTAAGGAACAAATGGGAGATTCCAGAGGCCCTCAGAACCACAAATTGAAAAAGTACTGAACCAGAACTCCCCACTGTCAAGCTTGGAAAGTGGATGCCCTGTCCTTTACCTGGGAAGGCCTCTCAGTTTATGCCTTCCCCCCTCTGCATCTCCACTCGAAGGTCCTGCTAAAGATCAAACAGGACAAGCCAAGGACAATTCTGATTGCACCGGACTGGCCATGCCAGCACTGATATTCTCTTTTGCGCAGTCTGACAGTGCTACAACCATGGCACTTGCCTCAGACTCCTTCCCTGCTGTCCCAGCAGGTGGGCCAGATTCTGCACCCTCCACTTCAAACCCTGAACCTTGCAGCCTGGCTAATCCCCCAACCTCACCTCTAGCAACCCTCAGTAAGCAGGTGCTGGATGTCATTCTTGAGGCAAGGAGGCCTAGTACTAGAAAATCCTATTCAGAAAAGTGGAAAAGATACTGTTCCTGAAGCTAGTCTCAAGGGGTGGGCACAACGGTGCCCAGCTTACCTCATATTCTAGATTATTTAACAGAAATGCTCCACAAGGGCCTATCTTTCTCGTCAATTAAAATTCATGCCTTAGTCATATCAGCACATTACAGTACTGAGCCACCCCTCTTCTCTCATCCACTGCTAAAACAATTCCTTAGAAGGGCCAAACATTTAAGACCCCCCCCCCCCCAGGAGAGCTCCCACTCTAGCCTGGGACCTAAACTTTGTGTTGGAGAAACTTACTCTTCCCCCCCTTTGAACCAGCTGCTACGGTAGAGTTGACATTTTTTTCTTGGAAAACCACTTTACTTCTAGCCATCACTTCTGTAAAAAGAGTGTCTGAACTGCAGGCCCTTATGTCAGTGGAACCCTTCATTATCTTCCATGCGGACAGGGTTTCCCTCAGTACTAATCAATCATTTATGCCCAAGGTGGTGTCTAATGTGGCACTGAACCAGTATATTCATTTGCCTTCCTTTTTCCCTAATCCCCAGAATAAAGGGGAAAGAATATTGCATTCCCTGGATGTGCACAGACAGGTTAGACAGGTTAGATTCTATCTGGACAGGACTAAGCCTCTCAAGAAGTCTGACCAGCTTCTAGTCAGCTTTGCTGCAGGGACAGAGGGGAAGGCCATTTCAAAGCAAACCATTTCCAAATGGATAGCACATTGCATCCATTTCTGCTACAAGCACCATGGAAAACCTACCCCACAGGGGATAAGAACACATTCCATCAGGGCTGCATCTACCTCTACTGCTTTTCTCAGAGGAGTCCCTACCAGGGACATCCTGGAAGCTGCAACCTGGAGCTCTGTACATACTTACACCAAGCATTGCCACTTGCCTATCTTTTCTAAATCCAGAGCTTGATTTGCCACAGCAGGTCTTGCAAGGCCTCATTGCCAGCCCTAATGCTCCTTAACTGCCTCCACCCTTCCTTAGCTTTGGGAATCAACCCAAATGTGATGACTGCAACAGTGAAACACGAAGAACATAGTACAGTTGTGTACACTTACCATAAATGTAGATGTTCAAGTGTATTCACTGTTGCAGTCCTGGTTACCCTCCCTCGGTTACCTTCCCTCCAGCCCCCTAACTTGTCTTTACTTTTATCTATCTTTTTTGTTTGGCATACTTTATATCATGTGCATTTGCTTTTTGCTGGGAGTGTTCCATACCATGTAATTGCTTCCTATTGTGGGGGCAACTGACAGCTGGGTCAAGAAAAACTGATGTAATGGCGTTGGCTGCATGTTTTATACCCCTGACGACCTGACGTCATGGAAGAAATGACAGCATCCTGCAGAAATCCCAAGACTCTGGTATTCAGGCTGGCTGAGGGCTACCTGCAGGCAGGTAACCCAAATGTAATGATTGCAACAGTGAATACACTCGAACATCTACATTTATGGTAAGTGTACACAACTGTACTTTACCTTTTCTAATAAGGATGGGAAAATTATGGATATGTATGGGAAAAATGTATACGTCTGCAACTTTGAATTTCAGAATCTTAAATTGTCAGGTTCAGATGTTAAAATTTTTTTTGACATATTGTGAAAGTATGAAAAATGTTTTATCTGTAGTTTCTTCTTGTGAAGAAAAATCTGTTTTAAATAACTTAATTTCTTGTATTGCACAGGTCACTAACTGCCCATTAATTGCAGTGTGTATACGACTCTGTAGATACTATTTTCCAGGACTGTGGCCACTGGCACGATTTTAGGAGGTTTGTTTGGCTGCATTCCCAGAACTTTCCAGATGATGATAAAAATGAAATTTTAAATTCTCGCTTGGATAGAGAGTTAGTGTTTGGCTCCTCTGCTGCAGAGGTGATCAGAAAGTGTGATGAAAGGGACAAGCTGGTCCACTGAATCTGTAAGATTTTTCAGCCTTCCTTTTCCATATTGTATAAAGGATTTTCTTTTTTCCTCATCCAGTTTCGGCAAAAAACAGAATAAAAGTTTCAGCAGAATTCAGGTAAGCACATGTTTAAAGACATTGAAAGGAGGTCCCAGAAAGAAGTCTCAAACCTCCCAAAACCAAGGACACTCCAACAAGTCTAAATGACTTTTCTAGAGACCTTGTGATCCCCTCCCACCCTGGCCCTCCTTCTCTTCCAGAAAGTCTGAATCTCCATTTTTGTATTTGGCAACAGAGTGTTTCAGACAAATGTTATCTGAAAGTCATTCATCAGGGTTACAGATGGCAGTGGGAGGAAATTCCTCCTTTCCAGGGAGGTCATTCCTCATCCTGCAGATCATACTGTTTTATTTCCTCCTGTTTGTCATTACATGCTGTCCCAAAGAGTGATAGAACCAGATGTCCTTCAAGGATGCATCTGCAGTCCTAACATATGGGTTGTCCTGCCTCAGGCAGCCCTTCGGTCGGCCGGATTCCAAAGTCTGGGTTTGGCCTCGGCTGATGTCGCACTTCACCCGACGTCATAGCTGCTGTTTATTGGGTATAAAGGCATCAGCCGACGCCATTTTCCTCAGTCTTTCTTGCCGCGCGGTGCCCGAAGCAGAAGTTGTTCGCAAGTGCCGGTCGGTCAGATCCAGAGATTTCTACTACCGAAGACTTCTAAAAAGCTAAGTACCCCGTTGGGGACTCTTTCTTGCCTCAGCCGATGTCAGACAAAGTAAATAATTGTTTAACTTGTGGGAAACAAATACCTCATAAGGATTTCCACTCTTACTGCCTTCCTTGCTTAGGCCCAGACCACGACGTATCAGCTTGTCTAGCCTGTGCTTCCTTCAACCGACGGACACTTAGACATCGGTCGAGTTTGCAGAGGAGTTTTTTGGTCCCGCTTTTGCATACAAAATGCCGTCGGAGACTCCGACTACTCAATTAGCTAAAAAGCGCAAGGAAAAGGCCCGACATTCGCGGCCCGCGGTTTCGGCTGAAACCACGGTTAGGTCAACCGCGAATGTCTCGGTTTCGGCTGAAACCGAGCCCCCGGTTCTTCCTTCGGCCGAAAGCATGCTTCCGATAGCCGAGGCCTCACAGAGCATGGCTGAATCTGCTACTGAATTTACTGCTACAGAAGCAGGCACCCAGGATTTATCAGACACTATTCCTTTAGACATAACTACCCCTGCACGTGGGGCTGCTAGATCCCCTGCTTCCATGTCTATCAAGGCTTTTGCCAGGGCTAAGGCAGCTAAATCTTCTAAGGCCTTGCCTGCCAAAACACCTTCTCATAGGCCTACCTCTAGTTCCCAAATACTCAGCCTGGCTGAGGATCTCATTTCTTTGATCAGAGGATCCCAACCTCACCCAGACAGGGCCTCTCAGCCCCCTCCAGACAAGAGGCCTAGGGCTGAACCCCCGGAACCTGCCTCTACAGATTATTCCTCGGATGACTTAGACCTTTCAGACCCTCACGAGGGCCCATATTCTCCTTATGAGGATTCTGATGCAGAAGATTCCATTCCTTCTGCTTCTCCTCCTGAAGAATTTTCCTTTGGGGAAACCTTGCATGCTATGAGGGAACACTTCCAATGGCAGGGCCAGGATTTTTCAGATTCAAGGAAAAGGCTAAGGACTTTTTTACACTTACCACAGCATAGGCCTTTAGCCATTCCGCCAGTACTAACAGTTGTTGATGATGCATATAATGATGCCTGTACTGCTCCTGATTCTCTTCCTCCGGCCCCTGCCAAGCCAGACAGATATTACAGGGTCCCGGACACACACTACCATTTGTATAAGGCTCCTGTTGCAGACTCTGAAACCATTTCACAGGGCCCTAAAGGTGCGGCAGCTGCCTCTGCCAAAAACCCTCTTCCCTCTGAAAGGGAATCTAGAGCATTAGAGAGATGGGGTAAAAAGGTTTATACTTTTGCTACTCTTTCGGCCAGGGCCTTGAACTGTCAATTTCACATGATTCAGTACCAGGAATTTTTGCTAGATCAGCTAAATAAAAAACTATCTTCTCCTGAACCTTTAGACCGCAAGTCCCTTCAGGATTTGGTACATAACTCTCAGCAGGTCAGTAACCATTTCTTAAAATGTGGCTATGATGCACTTGAGGCTTCCTTTAGATCAGCGGTGACTGGAACAGTGATTCGAAGGCATGCCTGGTTAAAAGAGCAATCCTTACCAGACCATGTTAAGTCAAAACTTCTAGATGCTCCCATGGAGAAACAAAGTTTGTTTGGCTCCCCTGCACAGGAGGTTCTAAAAAAGGTGGAAGAAAAAGCAAAATCTGTCCAAACAGTCAAGGATTTCTTACAGGTCCAACCTCCGAGGTTTAGCAGAAATTGGCCTTCGAAGAATTGGTCCTTTCCAGACAACTCCAGAGCGCAGAGAGGCAGAAATAGACTCCCAAGAGGCAGAGGTCAATCTGGGGGTGCCTACAGGGGACGTCAGTGGCAACCTACCAACCAGAGAAGTACTGCCACAGAATCATCTACAATCACTTCTACAGGACAGACACAATGACTTGGCTCTAGTTCCGCCTACCAGGGAACAACTGGAAGCACCCTTGGGCGGAAAACTAGCTTTATTCTCCGACAACTGGCATTACATTACAGGAGACAAATGGACTTTGCAAACAATAGACAAGGGCTACAGGTTTCACTTCCATACTCTACCAAAAAAGGGAGGAATGCCAAACCTACCACCAAACCAAAAAACAGACGCTCTAAGACAAATCAACAACTTACTAAGGATGAGAGCTATAGAAGAGGTGCCACCTATGGAACAAGGCCAAGGATTTTACTCCAGGCTTTTCCTGGTACCAAGAAAAGAAAATCAATGGAGACCTATTCTAGATTTGTCCGCACTGAACACATACCTCATTGTTCCAAAATTCAAAATGCTGACCCTCCAGCAACTTCTTCCCATGCTGGGCAAGGAGTCTTGGCTGGTGACTCTAGATCTCAAGGAGGCATACCTGCACGTCCCTATATGACCAGATTGCAGAAGACACCTCAGATTTCTTGCAGGATCAGAGCATTATCAATTCTCAGCATTGCCTTTTGGCTTATCTACTGCGCCCAGAGTATTCACGAAATGCCTGGCATCAGTAATTGCTCATTGCAGACTTCAGGGAATTCAGATTTACCCATACCTGGACGACTGCCTAATACAAGCGGACAACAAGACCAAGTTAAAAGATTTGGAAAATGTCATACAACTGTTGCAAGCCTTGGGATACACAGTCAACATGCAAAAGTCAAGACTAGTACCATCCCAAAGGATAACATTCTTGGGTGCAGAATTAGACACATCAACTCAGATGGCTTTTCTCACAAAAGAAAAACAAAAGCAACTGCCAGTCTACTTCATGACATTAACAACACAAACTCAGCTTACTGCAAGGAAAGTCCTGCAAGCCCTGGGTTACATGGCATCCTGCATAATATTGGTTCCGCATGCCAGGCTGCATATGAGAAAGCTACAATGGTATCTAAGGAATGTCTGGTCTCAACACAAGCACAGTCTAGAAGCCCAGATTCCAATAATTCCATGCCTGAAGCAGGAATTCCTGTGGTGGGCTCAGGCCTGTCAGTTGAACAGAGGCTTGCCTTTCCACAAACCACAGCCAAGCCAGACCATCACCACGGACGCCTCAGACCTAGGATGGGGGGCACACATGATGGACAAGTGTATACAAGGCCTATGGACCCAAGACCAGCTGAATCTACACATAAATCTAAAGGAGATGCTGGCAGTGAAACATGCGATCCAGGCATTCAGACCACTCCTTCAACAGGGTCATCTGCTGATAAGGACGGACAATACCACAGTCATGTGGTACATCAACAAACAGGGAGGTACACATTCATATCCTCTATGCCGGATGGCAATGGACCTGTGGAATGTGGCCCTGAACCTCAACATTCAACTTCAGGCCAGATTTGTACCAGGAAAAGAAAATTCTCTGGCAGATACCTTAAGCAGAACTACCACAAACGCTCACGAATGGATGCTGCATCCAGATATCTTCAAAGCCATAACAAAGAAATGGGGACTACCACAGATAGACCTGTTTGCCTCCCCACACAATCACCAATTGAAGAAATTCTGCACAAGAGCATACCATCTACTTGCTTGGAGAGTGGACTCCCTTTCCTTCAGCTGGAAAAACCTGACAGCATATGCATTTCCACCTCTTCCCTTGATGTACAAAGTTCTACTGAAGATCAGAGAGGATCAGCCAAGGGTAATTCTGATAGCTCCAGACTGGCCGAGGCAACATTGGTACCCGCTACTGAGAAGCATGTCTCGGACACACGCATGGCATCTACCTCTATGTTCCTTACTTCTAACACAGGACAACTACAAGATCCTACATCCAAACTTGAAAACACTGCAGCTAGCTGCTTGGAATATTGCATAAAACGAAATAACCCAGGCTTATCTCAGAGGGTTAAGGACATTATCCTGGAGGCACGCAGACCCTCCACAAGGAAGACTTACTCAGCCAAGTGGAAAAGATACCTCATTTGGAGTGCAGCAAAGGGAGAAAATGTCTCATTGGCAAACATAGCACACATCCTGGAATATCTAGCAGAGCTGTTCCACACGGGCCTGTCTTACTCCTCCATTAAGATTCATGCATCAGCAATTTCAGCAGAATACAACATGGATCCTCCTGTCTTCTCTCATCCTCTACTCAGGCAGTTCTTGAGAGGAATCAAAAATGTAAAGCCTCCAAGGAAACCACCTTTACCTACATGGGATCTCAACTTTGTGCTGGAAAAGTTAACACTTCCCCCTTTTGAACCAGCAGCAACAGCAGAATTACAATTCTTGTCTTGGAAAACTGCTTTCCTGCTAGCAATTACTTCAGCAAGAAGGGTATCTGAGTTACAGGCATTAATGGAAGTACAACCCTTCCTTATCTTCCATCAGGACAGAGTCTCTCTGAGAACTAACCCTACCTTTATGCCAAAAGTGGTCTCCAGAGTATCATTGAACCAAGTGATTCATTTACCTACATTCTTCCCCAACCCACAGAACAGGGGGGAAAGACTGCTACATACCTTGGATGTGCACAGACAATTACGCTACTATCTGGACAGAACTAAGACCAGCAGAAAAACTGACCAGCTTCTGGTAGCATATGCAACAGGAATGCAAGGAAAAGCAATTTCAAAACAGACAATCTCAAAATGGATAGGAAATTGCATTCGATTTTGCTACTCTTTTCATGGAAAGACAACTCCTGATAATATCAGACCTCATTCCACAAGAGCTACAGCCACCACTACAGCTTTCCTACGAGGAGTGGCTACCAAAGACATTTTAGAAGCTGCTACTTGGAGCTCCGTGCATACATTTGCCAAGCATTACAATCTTCCTTATACTCTAGATCCCGAGCAGGTTTTGCAACTGCTGTTTTGCAAGGGATCTTAACTACACCATCTTTATCTTAGTGCCTCCTCCCCCAGTTTGGCTATGGTATTCTACCCATATGTTAGGACTGCAGATGCATCCTTGAAGGACATAGTACAGTTTTGTACCTACCATAAATGTAGATGTCCGATAGGTATGCATCTGCAGTCAGGATTACCCACCCTCCTTCCCTCTGTGGTATTCCTAGGGTATTTACCCCTCTTTTAGCTAGCTGGGGGAATCTATTATGGTGTATTTGTTTGTATATATGTATATATATATATATATATATATATATATATATATATATATATATATTTATATTTATATTGTTTGCTCTCTACTGTTTGGAATTATTTGCATTTATCCAAATTTAGCCTTCCTAGAGGGCACCTGGCATCTGGGGCAAGAAACACTGAGGAAAATGGCGTCGGCTGATGCCTTTATACCCAATAAACAGCAGCTATGACATCGGGTGAAGTGCGACATCAGCCGAGGCCAGACCCAGACTTTGGAATCCGGCCGACCGAAGGGCTGCCTGAGGCAGGACAACCCATATGTTAGGACTGCAGATGCATACCTATCGGACATCTACATTTATGGTAGGTACAAAACTGTACTTTCCTCCTTCCCAGGTGGAGAAGGGTTTCTATCCAAGGATGTTCCTAGTCCCAAAGAAATAAAACAGTTGGAGACCTGTTCTAAATCTCTCTCCTAAACCTGTTTGTGATATGGCCCAAATTCAGAATGATGTCACTTCACAACATGTTGCCTCTTCTTCATCTTTGAAGTTTCCTGGTAACACTAGACTTAAAAAATGCTTATCATCACATTCCTATTCACCCAGACTTCAGGCGTTTCTTAAGGTTTTGTGTGTCTGGATTGTTATGGCAGGAGAGGGTAGCCTTCACTTTCTGATCTGGCAATTAATGGTGAAGGCTTATTGTGCCTGTTATTCCAAGTGTCTGTTCTGGTCTGTGGTCTGCAGTCTTGTGTCATTACTGTCTAGACAGTTTTTTTTTGTTTAACTCCTAGAACATCTAGTTTGCTCATAGCTGAGCGTTGCCCATCAAGTTGCTTGTCTTACTGACTTGTTCAATACTTATGTTTTCCTAACGCCTCCCTATTAGATCAGTGGCCATGGATATGTACTTCCCGACTGTCTCTGTGGCCAGTCTGGTTGAGATGGGTATTCTGAGGCATTGTAGTAGTTGCCTCACGTTCACTGACAACTCACTTATTCGTAATAAAACAGATTGTGTATGCGAGAGGTGTAAATACACTTTAACACTGGAGCCAAAACTTTTTCATGCAACTAAAACTAATCCTGTAAAGGTTGTCAGTGACACTTGCTCCACGTCTTCTGCACAGGTTAAAGACCCTACACATAAAACTATTTATACTAAGACACTTGCAGGTAACCTTCCTAAAATACCTCCTGCACAGTACAATCAAAGAAAAGATCCATCATGTCAACACTCCGTTAAAACACCACCCACAACTGCACATAGTAACACTGTATCCAATACCTCTACTGCTAAGCCTTTAAGGCAAACCAGCACACAGCCAAATTTTCTGGTCATTGATAATGCTGCAGTGAGGCATACAGATGTCCCCCTCATCAGACTGAGTAAAGAGAGAGTCATAGTTAACTGCCTTTCCAGAGCTAGGATCTATCAAGTCACACAGGCATTCATGTAATTAAACCACAGGTACCAGTATGACTCTGTCATAGTCTATGTGGGTGTTAATGACCTGAGATGTACCTTCCTTTACTATATGAAGCGAAACATGATCAAGCTCATTGATTATGCATCTCAGGCATGTATGAGCCTGGCACTGAGCAGCATACTACCTTCTCCAAGGATGATGCCACGTTAACAACAGTAAATGATCACTCGTAACAATTGACTTATTTTCTGGTGTCAATCCAGGGGGGTACAATATTTGATGGCCTGGGAGGACATGGCTGACAGACCCCTCTGCTTTGCCAGGGATGGTCTGCACTTATCCACTCTAGGCTTTCGGATATTGGAAAAGACCTTTTCTAACCCCATAGTGCCTTTTTAAGCAGTGCCACACTGATAAACCTACTGACTTAACTGAATCTATGAAGGAATATCTGAAGGTGGTACTGCTTAATGCTAGAAGTCTTAACAAGTAACTCCACTCTCTGCTAGCCTTTCTTTCCCTGGAGAGTGTAGACATCTATGTAGTAATGGAGAAGTGGTTTAAGATCACTGAGTGTATCCCAGCAATGCAAGGTTATAATGCTTTTCACAATTTAGACCACCTACTGCACAGGAGGGAACTAAAGGTGGAGTATCGGTGTATATTAAGACCAATCTGACATCCAGAAGACTAGTTAAAGTGTTTGACCCACTGGAACTCGTACATGTACAACTCGCCATAAACAAGGTGTTGTACCATATCTTTGCAACATGTAGGTCCCCCTCCATGTCCTAGGAAACCCATACTACTATCTCAATGCATTAGAGTCCCACACCATTCAACCCAATACGATATTCATGGGAGATCTCAACTACCCCTCTATAGAGAGGGAATCCTACACCACTTCTAAAGCACAAGCCCAGCAATTCCTAAACTTTAATAACCAACATCCTGGAGCAGTTGGTCCATTCTCCTACCAGGGGTTCAAACATCCTTGATCTTGTACTCACAAACATGGAGGGCCAATATTCTTCACCCAGTGTAATATATTCGCTCATCAAATCTGACCATAAGACAGTATTACTTGGAATAAACAGTATATACATGAAATAAAAATTAAATGCAGGGATCCAGTAAAACCAAAAACCTTTAGGAACTATCCCAAGGGTAACCTGCTAAGTACTACCTTGGCTAAATTCTAAGCACCCCCAAACCCAGTAAACACCATAGAGTACACTGAGCTATTTACAAAATCTCTGTGTAGCCATATCAATAACTGTATAGAGCAAGCTGTGTCCACTCATATTAAGAGTAAGACCAACTCAAAAATCAAACCACCCTTGTGGAATCACAATATCAATAGGTTATACAACAAAAGAAAAAAAAATTGGCGAAGTGTAGGCGGAACAAAGCCATACATATACTATAAGCCTTCTGACCAATCTAAACAGGCAGCTAAGAGCTACATTTGAAGGAAAATAGCTTCTCAGGCAAAGGACAACCACACAACTTTCTTACAGCTATGTCTGTAACCTCAGAGGAAAAGCAACAATGCACAGAACGTCTTGTAAATGGCGTCACCCACACTAAACCTGAGGCCATTGTCAACATTTTGGCCGACAGGTGCAGCTCAAATTTCTTCCTCCACTTGCCCCCCAGTAGTCCGAAGGAAATAGCACAGAACAGAATCCCCCAACCATTACAAGAGATCAGTTCATCAATGCACTTTCCAGGGCTAAAAACACTGCATTAATGGGCCCTGAGAACATCTCAGGATGTTTAATAACTAGCATGAAACATGACCACTCTGGTCAATGTGAATTACTTTTCAACTGGAGCCTTCGGTTAGGTTTTGTGGCCAAGGAATAGAAGATGGCTACACTCATTCCCCTGCACAAAGGAGGTCCAACCACTGATGTGGGTAACTGCAGACCCATAAGTCTTACCAGCATAATATGTAAGGCCATAGAAAGTGTCATCATGGATGTGAAAATGAGGACATAGATAACCTGCAGATGCTGGACCCATCACAGTTCGGCTTTGCTAAAGGAAGACCATTCGTGTTAAATCACCAAAGCACTGGATGAAGGTAGGATTGTGCACACAGCTTACTCTACCTGGCCAAGGCTTTTGGTACAAAACCCCACTCAGGCATTATAGACAAGCTCACTAATTTAGTTATAAACCCCTTTATCACCCACTGGATAGCTAACTGGCCCACTGATGGGACCCAAGAGGTCAACATAGGTGAGGCCATCTCCACTAAGAGGCCAGTCACTAGCAGAGACCCAAAGGGCTCGGTACTGAGCCTGCTGCTTTTTGGCATGTATTTCTCCAAACTGAAAGCAAAAGCTGAAGGTTTGTGGCTGACTAAGTTTGCAGATGATTGCAAGCTGGGGGTTATCAACTCCCCTGCAGACGTTAGCATTCTTCAAGAAGTTCTATGTCTGACTAGCAAATGCTGCTATAGCCATGGGTTTAAACGGAGTGCTAAGAAATACATAATTGTATCCTTTGGGAAGTCAACCATCCTGGCTAATTACTATGTTGGTAATACAGCCCTAAGAGTTGACCCAGTGGTCAGGGAAGTGGGTACGCACATAGACAGCCTGCCTTACCTTTCAGTGCCTTAAAACCCTTTCCCTCTACTCAGTCTCCTGTAGATTGCTGAGGGGTGATCTAAGCCCCACATTTATTAACTTTCTGTATGTATTCATAAGTCACAGAGTAACATAAGTGCAAGGTCTAGGGACCTGAATTTTGTCTGTAACTTAAACAGAACATGCTGGAGAGAGACAGATTTGTCCCAGAGACTGCCCCTTCCTATGGAACAGGCTTCCCATCCATGTGAAGTTCAGTTTGTCTTTATCCAGTTTAACACAATCTAGATAGGTCAATGGGAATAGGAAATTTACATCGAGCCTGGCACCTATGTCTCTTATGGACAGAGGTAGCTTATAAATGCCTGGCCTGCAGTGTCATGTTCGGATACAGAACATCATTATTCATTCAGAAAAACTTGGCTAGGCTTAGGATGGCTCCCCCTCCGAGTCATTAGCATAGTAAGAGTCTGTGAATATATGATTCTATGGATCACATTATCAGATGTTCTTCGTGTTTCACTGTTGCAGTCATCATATTTGGGTTATCTGCCTGCAGGTAGCTGTCAGTCGGCCCAAATATCAGAGACTTAGTATTTCTTTGTCAGTTGCTGTTGATCCAAGACTGACGTCACGTCGTCATGGGTATAAAAACAGGCAGCTGACGCCATTACATCAGTCTTTCTTGTTGAGGAGCCCGAAGCAGAAGCAGTTTGCACTAGTGCAGGTCGGCCGCTACCTGAGTTTGCGTTTCCGAATTGAATCATCCTGAAGTCTTCTAAAGCCAAGTACCCCACTGGGGATCCTTTTTTCTTGCTCTAACCGATGTCAGAAAAAGTTAACAATTGCCTCACCTGTGGAAAGCAAATACCACACCGAGATTTCCATTCTTACTGCGTTGCCTGTTTAGGCGCAGACCACAACTTTCCTCTCTGTCGGTTTTGTGCTTTGTTCAGCACCCAAACTCTTCATTGTCGGGCCCTTATTGTCGATAAATATTTTTGCTCTCGATCTCCATATTCCGAAATGGCTTCGGTAAGCCATCCGACTACTGATCTTCTGTAAAAACATAAGGATAAAGACAGAGACAGACCGCAGAGGTCCAAAACTGCCGACGACACTTCCGTTAAGCTACTCGCCAGTTCACCGGTACACAGTGAGGTGCTTTCACAGCCCCTGATGCCCACTTTGATGGATTTGCAGGCCGCTACCGTGACTCATTCGGAGTCCGGTATGCCACGAGACTCTTCTTTGACTACGGAACCTGCAGATGTCTCTACCTTGGATGGGTCCTGAGCTGCTGAGCAGGCACCGGCTTCTGAGGAAATTCTTCGCATTACCGATACTCGACACAAACCAATGACTTCTTTCACGTCTTCAGTTTTGTCTAAAACTACTGAGTTTCTAAAGCCAAGAGTACGAGCTACACCTAAAAAAGATGACCCAATCTCAAGCACCTGCTTCCTTGCCACAATCTCTAATGCTTAAAATGGCAAAAGACCTGATCATGCTTATTAGGGGAAGCTAGCCTTCCCCTGCTAAGAGAAAAAGGGACTTGTCCCTAGCAGCTTTAACTGACCAAAAGTCTGACGACTGTGATGTTTCTGAATATGAAGACATGCCTTTACCTGCTTATGAGGATTCATATGCAGAGGAATCCATTCCTGCTGCTTCCCCTCCAGAGGATTTTTCTTTTGGTGAAACCCTCCATACTTTGAGAGAGCATTTCCACTGGGAATGCCAGGATTATCCTCAGTCCAAAAAGAGACTCGGGGAATTTTTAGATTTGCCACAACATAGACCCTTAGCTATCCCTCCTGTTCTGGATGTTGTGGATGATGTCTTTATGGAATCCAGTCTGACTCCTGATACTTTACCCCCTGCTCCAAGGAAACCAGACAGGTACTACAGAGTTCCTGACTTTCACAAATTTCTTTTCAAAAATCCTACTGCTGACCCAGAGGTCATTTCCCAAGGGCCTAAATGTATAAAGGCAACTACAGCTAAGAATCCCACCCCTTCAGACAGGGATTCCCGAGATTTAGACAGATGGAGTAAAAAAGTATACACCTCTGCAACTCTAGCCATTAGGGCATTGAATTGCCAGTTTCACATGCTGAAATACCAGCAACATATTATGGAACTTATTAAGCAAAAATGATCTACCTTTACAGACTGTGCAGAAAATAAAGAATTACAGGAGCTTATGCATTCTGCAAGACAAGTCAGCAAGCATACCTTGCGATGTGGGTTTGATGCCCTAGAAGCATCTTGCAGGGCAGCAGTCACTGGGTGTCTACTGAGAAGGCATGCTTGACTTAAGGAACAGACCTTGCCAGACAATGTCAAATCAAAACTACTAGATGCTCCTTTGAATAAAGACAGTTTGTTTGGCACCAAAGCAGAAGAGGTTCTAAAAAAGATGGAAGAAAAAGCTAAGTCTATGCAGACAGTCAAATATTTTTTGCAGATGCAGCCTCCTAGATTCAATAGGCATTGCCCCTCAAAACACTGGTCCTTTTCTGCCTCTTCAAGGCCATCTCAAACTAGACCCAGGGGAAACAGACCCCCCCTCCCCCAGATTATAGTCCCAGGGTATGCAGAGAACTAAGCAATGGAGTACCTCCTCTTCTAAAACAGGGAGTGCTAAGCCACCCCCTTATGGAAAGAATTCACAATGACTCATCAACCCCACTCCTCAACTCTGCCCAATTGCTCGTGCCCCCAGGAGGAAAACTTGCCCACCATGCAAAAAACTTGACCTCCATCACCAAAGACTGATGGGTCCTCAACATTGTATCCCAGGGGTACAGATTTTACTTCCACACACTGCCAACCCCAGAAGGGTTCCCAGACCTTCCTTTAAACCAGTGGGCAGAGGCACAAAGCCAAGTTCAATCCCTGCTCTCTCCATAAGGGCAATTCAACCTGTTCCTGCAGAACAGATAGGTCAAGGGTTTATTCCAGACTTTTCCTGGTATCCAGAAAAGAGGCACTTGGTGCCCAATCCTAGATCTTTCCATTCTTAACACCTTCCTGATGGTACCAAAATTCAAAATGCTTACCCTTCAGCAGCTTCTTCCTAAGCTGTCCAAAGAGGCTTGGCTAGTCACCCAAGATCTAAAAGAAGCTTATCTGCACATCCCTATCTATCAAGGAATCATGCAGGAAATATCTACGTTTAAGGGCAGAAACTCTGCATTATCAGTTCTCTGCATTTCCCTTTGGCTTATCCACTGCTCCCAGAGTCTTCACAAAATGCCTGGCTCCAGCCATTGCCTATTGCAGACAAAGAAACATTCAAATATACCCTTACTTGGACGATTGCTTAATTCAGGCAGACAGTCAGGAAAAGCTGATGCAGTAACTGACATTTGTAAAGAACCTTCTAACCTCCCTGGGGTACACTATCAACGAAAAGAAATCAAAACTAGAACCCAGTCAAACGATTGTATTCCTGGGAGCAAGCTTGGACACAGCCTCCCAGATGGCATTTCTTACCCCAGAAAAGCAAACCTATCTAACAGGCTACTTCACTCTAATGGCCACCAGAACCCAGCTGTCCACAAGGAAAATCCTGCAGGCTCTTGGGTTCATGGCCTCTTGCATTCTACTAATTCCATAGACTGCATGTGAGGAAACTTCAGTGGTACTTAAAAAGTCTTTGGTGCCAACATTATCATGACCTGGAAACCACCATGTCTAAGGACAGAGTTTCTTTGGTGGGTAGCAGCATGCAACCACAACAAGGGGCTTCCTTTACATAACCCCATGCCACCCAGACCCTAACCACAGATGCATCAGACTATGCCTGTGGGTCACATCTGGGAGACAAGTGCATTCAGGGCCACTGGAGGCCAAGTCAAATTCATCTGCACATCAACCAAAAAGAGATGCTAGCTGTTCAGCACACACTGACAGCTTTCAGATCCCTTCCCTCACTTGGCCCCCTACTAATAAAAAGACAACACAACAGTTATGTGGTACATCAACAAGCAGGGGGGGACCCACTCTTACCCACTCTGCAGGCTGACAAGCTCAATTCCTGCCGGGCAAACAAAACACTCTGGCTGATGACTTAAGCAGAAATCTCCTAGATCCACATGAGTGGCAATTAAATCCCAGCACTTTCAGCCTGTTAACCCAGAAATGGGGGATACCAGAGGTAGACCTTTTAGCCTCCCCCTACAATCACCAGATCAGCAAATTCTGCACCAGGACACCACACAACAGAGCATAGAAAGTGGATGCCCTATCCTTCCTTCTTTCAAGAATACTACTGAAGATAAGACAGGACAGACCAGGGGCAGTCTTGATTGCTCCAGACTGGCCACGCCAGCACTGGTACCCACTACTGCGCAGCCTGTCACCTGTGCCACCATGGCATCTATCTCAGATCCCAACTTTCCTCACTCAGCAGGAGGGACAGATCCAACATCCACAACTGCAAACCCTGAACCATGCAGCCTGGCTTATTCCTTGAATTCTCCCCGAGTGACCAGCCTAAGCAAGCAGGTACTGGACGTCATTCTGGAAGCCAGAAGACCTAGTACAAGGAAATCCTATGCTGATAAGTGGAAAAGGTATTGTTCCTGGATTCAATCTAAAGGAGCAGACACTGCTCTGCTCTCCTTACCTCTAATCCTGGATTACCTAGCAGATTTGCTCCACAGAGGCCTTTCCTTCTCTTCCATTAAGATTCATGCCTCTGCCATCTTGGCTCATTACAGCACTGCGCCACCTCTCTTGTCTCACCCTCTCATCAAACAGTTCCTGAGAGGGGCCAACAATTTAAGGCCACCAAGGAGAGCACCCACCCCGGCTTGGGACCTTAACTTTGTACTGGAAAAGCTCATGCTCCCCCCTTTGAATCTGTAGCATCAGCAGAGTTAAAATTCCTCTCTTGGAAAACAGCCTTGCTTCTGGCCATCACTTCAGCTAGAAGAGTGTCTGAGCTACAAATGCTTATGACTGTGGAACCCTTCATTATTTTTCATGCTGACAGGGTCTCCCTCAGAACTAACCCTACTATTATGCCTAAAGTGGTGTCCAGTGTAGCTCTCAACCAATCTTTCCATTTGCCAACCTTCTTTCCCAATCATCAAAATAAAGGGGAAAAGATCCTGCACTCTTTAGACATGCACAGACAGTTCAGATTCTACCTTGACAGCTCTAAGCCTTTCAGAAAATCTGACCAGCTACTACTCAGCTTTGCACCTGGGGCAGAGGGCAAGGCCATATCTAAATAAACTATTTCCAAATGGATATCACACTGTATCCATTTCTGTTACAAACACCATGGGAAACCAACCCCTCAGGGGGTCAAAACACATTCCACCAGGGCAATCTCTACAGCATTCCTCAGGGGAGTCCCTACCAAGGACATTCTGGAAGCTGCTACCTGGAGTTCTGTTCATACATTCACCAAGCATTACCACCTGCCTATCTTTTTCAAATCCAGGGCAGGTTTTGCTACAGCAGTCCTGCAGGGCATACTAGCCAGCCCTATCTCTTCTTGTCTGCCTCCACCCATTCTTCAGCTCTGGGAATCAACCCAAGTGTGATGACTGCAACAGTGAAACATGAAGAACATAGTACAGTTGTGTACACTTACCATAAATGTAGATGTTCGTGTGTATCCACTGTTGCAGTCCTGGTTTCCCACCCTCCAGCCCCCATCTCTCTCTCTCTCTCTCTCTCTCTCTCTCTCTCTCCTTCTCTAAATGTATTACTCACCCCTTACAGGGCTATTGGTATTTACTTTTTACTGGTGGTGTTTTTTTTCCACCATAACTTAGCTCCCTATTTGGGGGCTCCTGACATTTGGGGTAAGAAAAACTGATGTAATGGCGTCGGCTGCCTGTTTTTATACCCCTGACGACCTGACGTCAGTCCTGGAGTGACAGCAAGCGATGCAGAAATACTAAGTTTCAGGTATTTGGGTCGACTGAGGGCTACCTGCAGGCAGATAATCCAAGTGTGATGTCTGCAACAGTGAATACACTCGAACATCTACATTTATGGTAAGTGTACACAACTGTACTTTCTTTGCCTTACTCTTTGGACTATCCACTGCATCAAGAGTATTCACAAAGTGTGTAGCTCCAGTTATAGCTTATCACAAGATACAGGGTCTCCATATTTTTCCATATTTAGACGACTTGCTTATCTTTGCAGTCTCTTTAAAAATGTCAGGAATTTGTCTTGGGTGAGAGATCTCTTGTACAAGCTGGGATTCCAAGAGAACATTCAAAACTCTTTCTGAGATGTCAGCTAGACACTTCAGTTCAAAGAACTTTTCTTCCACATGGGAAAAAAATTGATTTTTATTTAGATCTATTTCTAAGTGTTTCCACTCAGGCTTCAGTCACTGCAAGGGAGTACCTCAGGATTTTGGGTCTCATGGCATCTGTGATTCTTATGATACCCTTGGAAAGACTCCACAGTAGTATCTGAAATCTCTTTGGTCCCAGCTTCAACACCCTTTATCTTTTCAGATCTCAGTACTGGGGTTTGTCAGAAGAGATAGCACTTGGTGGATTCAGCAGAGATCCTTAAATCAATGTCTCCACTTTTTCCACCCTGCTCCAGAGCACTCAGTTACAGATGATTCAGAGTTTGCCTGGGCAGCAGTATCTGGAGTGATAATTGTGCAGGAGGTGTGGGACACCAAGGACAGATGCAAGCACATTAGGGACACCAAGGACAGATGCAAGAACATAAATATCAAGGAGCTGCTTGCCCTAATCAAGGCACTCATATCTGTGAACCATCTTTATTCTCTGGGAACTCTTCAAGTGGTTGCAGACAGCACCACAATGGTATGGTACATCAGTAAGCAAGTAGGAATCAGGTTTACCCCCTTTCCAGACTGGTCATGTTAGCTTGGGATATAGCTTCACAGCTCACTGTACAGGTATTCTCTATTCCATCGGAGCAAAATTGTGTGGCAGACAAAGTGAACACAAAAATTAGATTATGGAGGTCTTCTAAGAGTTGATCCATCTGTGGGAAGTTCCTTAAGAAGACCTGTTTGCTGCCTCCTCAAAACAATCAATTGGCCAAAGTTCTGTTCCAGAACTCCAGGCAAGAAGGCCTAGAAGACAGATGCCTTTTATTTTCTTTGAATAGGAATGTTCCTAGTATGCTTTCCACTAATATCCAGGTTACGTCTGAAGATTCAGAAGGAACCTTCCAAGATCATTGTGGTGACTTCCTTCTGGCCCCAGCGACCTTGGTTTTCCCTTCTTTTGGAAAAGGCCAGGGGGAAGTTACCACAAGCTTCCTCACAGAATGGATCTACTCACACAAGAACAGTGGTGTTTGATATACCCCAACATCGATCTTCTTCAGTTGACTACCTGTATGATAGGGTCTTAATTCCTTTCAGTTACCTGCTTTCTGAGGATGTGGAACAAGTACTAATAGAGACAAGAAAGCCTGCTACTAGAAAGTCAGATATTAGCAAATGGAAAAGATTTTCTAGTTGGTGCCAACAACATAACCAGCACACATTCGGGGCTTGTTATTCTCTGATCTTGCAATATTTATGTAAGTTACTATCCTATGGCCTTTCTTATTCTTCTGTCAAGGTTAATTTGTCGGCCATTTCAACATGTCTGCTCATGGATCCTATTCTCTCAAGGCAGTTGCATGTCAAAATGTTCTTGAAAGGGGTTTTACATAAGAGACCCCCCCAAGTAAACCAGTGGCCACTCCTTGGGATCTTAATTTTGAGTTAACTACCACTTGCTCCATTTGAACCAGCTTATCTGAGGTTCTTAACAGGGAAAACAGTTTTATTGATTGCTGTGACATCTGCAAGAAAGGTATCTGTGTTGCAGGCTCTTATGTTGAGTCAGCACTACCTCATTTTCAACAAGGACAGGGTTTCTTTAAGAATTAGTCCTTCTTTTATGTATGAAGTGGTGTCTGAGTTTACTTTAGGTCAAACTATCCATCGCCCCATTCTTTTTCCTGAACCTAAAAGTGAGAGAGAATGGATACTCCATATCTTGGATGTCCGCAGACAACTCGGGTACTGTCTTGAAAGAACTAAATCTTTCAGATCATTGGATCAGTTGTTCATTTCTTGTTAAGGTAAGAAGGGACAACTGGTGTCAAAACAGACTAGAAATGGTTGGCTAGTGCTATTACCGTTTGTTATACTTACCATGATAAATGTATTCTAGACAGGGTCATGACCCACCCTACAAGGACCTTGGCTTCTTGTATGGCTTTTTGCAAAGGGTTGGATTCTAGAAGTATTCTAGAAGCTGCTACTTGGTCCTGTATCTATACTTTTACAAAGCACTGTAAGCTGGACTCCTTCTCTAAGTCTAGAACATGTTTACTAGGACCATTCTCCAGGGGCTCCTGGACTGTATAGTTAGCTATGGTAATTTGCCTGTAAAGCTAAGGCTACTGCAGCAGTGATCATTATGAAGAACTTAATACAGTTGTGTAAGTTGAACTTACCATAACAATAGATGTTCATATGATCAGTGCTGCAGCAACTGGTCTCTCTCTCCACCCCCCCCCTTTTTTTTGGTATGTATATTCCTTTTGGGTCACCCTCCCTCTCTCTGCTGGCAGGAAATTTCAGAAGGGTTTTGCACCCAGACTTGTCTTTTAGTTCATAGGTTCATAGGTTCATAGGTTCATACTAGGCTATCTGCCCGAGGGCATTTACAAGCCTAGCCCATCGTTTTGTGGCTTACGCCACCCCTTTAGTATGGGGAACTATACCCATTATTTTGCTGTGCCTCTGTCGAGCAGTGACACTGAGGTAATCCCTGGGGTCAACTCAGCTCGAGCCCCTTGACAGTTTGCGGACCTGGAATATGCCCTGAAGCTTTGGAACCCATTATAGCTAAGGCTACTACAGCAGTGATCATTTGAACATCTACTGTTATGGCAAGTTTAACTTCCGCAACTGTACTGTCAACAGGCAGCAGGGGTAAAAAGCTTTAAAAAATAAACAGGTATAGTAAGTTATATTTTAGATTTCTAGATACTTTAAATTTCTAGTCTCCCACCAGGACACAAGTGCTCTTCAGCAATTACATTCTGCTAGCCGAGCACACTCAAGCAAATCTGCAGTCTGCGGCTACCACTCCATCTATACAGTGTAAGAAGGAATCAGTATTGCAAACTAAACAAGGATATACATTTTGAGCTTCAAGAGCAGGAGCACACTCAAGCAAATCTGCAGTCTGCGGCTACCACTCCATCTGTACAGTGTAAGAAGGAATCAGTATTGCAAACTAAACAAGGATATACATTTTGAGCTTCAAGAGCAGGAGCACACTCAAGCAAATCTGCAGTCTGCGGCTACCACACCATCTATACAGTGTAAGAAGGAATCAGTATTGCAAACTAAACGAGGATATACATTTTGAGCTTCAAGAGCAGGAGCACACTCAAGCAAATCTGCTGTCTGCGGCTACCACTCCATCTATACAGTGTAAGAAGGAATCAGTATTGCAAACTAAACAAGGATATACATTTTGAGCTTCAAGAGCAGGGTCAGTCCACCCAGGCATTCTACTTGTATGTTTTATGAGAGTGAAGCTATTACATTAGCAGTATTTCTTAGTAGTTCTCAGCTTGCTAATAAAACTGACTGTTGTAGCCTTGTGTCCCCCCCCCCGATAGTACAGTAATCCTAACTGTCCAATAGACAGTATAGATTTTAATTCACATCCCTGTGACTAAATTAAATTAACCATCAAGCAGCCCTTTCAGTTCTTTCTGCCTTAGTTTGTATCACTTGGAAGATCACCTGCTTATTTGCATCTCTATCATTGCTAATGTATCTCCCTACTCTAATCTGTGCACAAACTGGTTACTAATCAGCAAGTCAATGTAAAGACACACTCGCAACCTTAATAAACTTTGCTGTCTCTTCTCTCCTTCACTTTACAGGTAGTTTGAATTATTACTTACCCTCTCTGAGGCCATCACTGATTTCCACTGATTGCCTCTCTGGTTTCTTTGCATTCCACCTGGTTTACACCCCTTGTGCTATCTCCCTCCCCCAATACAAAGTCTATATTAGAATCCTGCTGAGCATGGAGCCATCTTTAAATTTCTAGTCTCCCACCAGGACACAAGTGCTCTTCAGCAATTACATTCTGCTAGCCGGTAAGCCATTAGACCTCAGGAATTTCTTTTAAAAGTGTTCAGATTTGTAAAGTAATACTTACTTTTTGCTGTATTTGGATTTATACAACTAGTATTCATTTTTCTGATTCCTGATTACTGATCTGCTGTTGTTACCTGCTGTTATTATACCTGGCTGATTGTTTCCTCTCAGCAATTTCCTACTCCTTTGGCTCTGCCCGCTCCGTTCGCCCTTCAGGCTCACTCCGCTCCCCTCCCTGCCCCCAAATCCCACCCGCTCCTGGGACCTCTACATTTATCCCCGCATAACCACACCCACCACATTCCCTAGCCAATCAGAACATATTCTTCTCTCCACCCACTCCATAGCAGTCCACTCCCACACCCACCCTTTCCCTCTCTGAACACATACCTACTGTATACAATCCCCACTCATCTCAACATGTCCTACACTCACCTTCCTCTCCTACTACTAACTCTTCTAACTATTCTTACCTCTACCTACCTCATAACCTACTATGAGCAACCTTTAAATCCTACCTTTTGTACTCCACACAAACATACCCTAGCTACCCCCCCAACTACACTCACAACCCATCACAGTCCCATATACAGCAACTCATATCTTGAACCTAAATATCATTGTCTCTCACACATCAAATACCTTATTCTTCGACTCACAAAACACTTGCACAGCATCAAAACCTCACAACTAACTAACCTTATTCATGGTTTATCATTAATTGATGGGGACATCCACCCCACCCAGGCCCAAACACAGACATACCATCCCCTGATTCCCAAACTATGAAACCTATGTCTACACCACAAACTAAACCTCCCAAATCTCTCACAATAGCTCATCTTAACATCTGTAGCATATGTAACAAACTTCCTGCTCTTCATGCCCTACTAGAAGTCCAACAGTTTGACATTTTCTGTCTTACTGAAACCTGGCTTAAACCCACAATAAAAGATAACAAAATTATCCCCCCTGGCTATAACATCCTAAGACAAGATCGTCTTAACAAAAAAGGTGGAGGAGTAGCTATACTCTTCAAAACTGGACTGGAAATAAGTAAATCAGCCCTTACCCCACCACATGACTCTAATGTTGAACTGATTATTTCCAAACTCTCCCTAAACTCACACAAAACTATTAATATTATCTGCACTTATCTTCCCCCAGGCAACAATTCCCCCATATTAGAAGACCTACTAAACTGGTTTTCAATTAATCTCCTTCAAGAAACAATACTACTAGGCGACTTTAATATTGCTTGGAACATCTGCAAACAAACTAATCCGTCTACCGTTATTAACCTGCACGGATTCCATCAAACCATTAACTCCACAACTAGAACAAATAAAAACAATAACAAAGAAACCATTCTCGACTGGATCTTGACTAATAGTCCCCAACAAATGTATTCAACAGGTACCCTCCCAGATGACCTTAGCGACCACTCTCTCACATACATCATTAGGCACAAAACTCATCTAACAACACCTCCCCTAATTCGCTCATCTCGCAGCAAAAAACATTTTAACCTTCAGCAGTTTCAAAACAAACTCAGCTTGATTAACTGGTCACCTCTAAAAACTCTCCCAATAGATGAAGCTGTTAACCACTTTAATAATACCTTTCTTACTATTCTCGATCATCATGCCCCCATCCGTTGTATACGAATGAAATATAAGACAGCTCAATGGCTAACAACCAACACCAAACAACTTATCCTTAGTAAGAATAAAGCTTGGACTAAATGGAGAGCCATGAAAGACTCTTTTGATCACCTTAGCTTCAAACAAAAAAGGAACAAGACTAAGCTTGCTATCAAACAAGATAAAAGGAACTATTACACCAAGCTACAGCAATCCTCCCACCGCCAACCACAAAAATTTTGGAAATCAATTAACTCACTACTATCCCCCGGCAAGGTTGAAACCCCCAACCCACTAGGCTCCTGCCCTGACTCTCCCCTACAAACAGCTAACGCATTCAATAACTTCTTTACTTCAACCATACTTAAACTGGCCAACCAACAAAGCCCTGACCCCTCTTTACTAGGTAATACTAACTGCACTCCACCTCTATTTCAACTTAAACCCATACCTACTTCCTATATTCTTAATTTACTTCAGAAACTCAAACCCTCAACCCCTCAGCTGACAAATTGCCAGCGGAATATCTCCAGCTAGGTGCTAAAGCTATTGCCTACCCTATCTCTATTCTAATCAACAGAACCATAAAAGAAAGTACTATACCCTCACTCTGGAAAATCTCCCACATCATCCCTCTCTTCAAAGGGGGCGATTCATTTGAGTACTCGAACTACCGCCCTATAGCACTGCTATCTCCTATTGCTAAAATAATGGAGAAATGCATCCACTAACAGCTTTTAAATCACTTCCTATCTAATAACCTTCTAGCTACTTGCCAACATGGCTTTCGTCCCCACCATAGCACCATAACAGCCTTATTATCCTTCATAGACTCCATTAATATAAACCGGAATAACAATCTTCTTTCATCTGCATTATTTGTAGACCTGTCAAAAGCCTTTGACATGGTGAATCACCAACTCCTCCTACATTGTTTAAAATCTCTCTCTCTCAATAATCTTGCTTTAAGCTGGTTTACTTCCTATCATCAGAATCGGAAACAAGCTGTTTTATGGAACAACAATCTTTCCGAACTTCTCCCTACCACTTTAGGAGTACCTCAGGGCTCCATCTTAGGTCCTCTTTTATTTTCCATCTTTATTAACGACCTGTATCTAGCCACCCCACTAACTACTTGCATTCAGTGCGATGACACCACCATCATCTGCTCTGCCACAACCCAAGCTGACCTCCACTCACTCAAAAAACTTTTACCACCATGGAACAATGGTTCTCCAATCACTGCCTTCTCTTAAACCCTAAGAAAACTAAACTTCTCCTCTTCTCACCCACACACCTGTCTCCCCCTATTAGTTTCACACTTACTTCTAACAATGGCACCCTTATCTCTCCTGACCAAACAACCAAACTTCTAGGAGTTACTATCGACAACCTACTAAAATTTGATTTTCATATCAACTCTATCATAAAAGCAACTAACAAAAAATAGGTTCTCTCTACAGAATCAAATCTTTCTTAACTCCTGAAGCAAGAACTACCATAGCCAGAACATATCTTATCTCTACTCTACTATATGCATCCCCATATATACTAATCTTTCTAAACATAACATCAATAGGCTTACAACAGCCTATAACAACATTGCCAAATTTGCCACTGCCTCTCCATATAAAACACATCACTGCCTGAACCTCCTTAACCTAGGGTGGCTGGAGTTACCTCACCTAATTCAATACTATCAGCTTACAACTGCCCATAAAGCCCTTCACCACCCAGAAAAGATACCAATGCTCTCCACCCTGATAAAACCCTATAACAACCTAAAAACCCTACGCTCTTCCAATAAAATACTGATTCAAACCTCTCTATCAAAGAATACAGCAGGTGAGTCTATATTTTCCAACTCAGTTGGTAAAATTTGGAATCAACTTCCTACAGACCTCTTAGCCCAAACTTCTATCACACTATTTAAAACTCAGCTGAAACATTTTCTAACCAGTCACTGGCTTTGCTCTTGCAATAACCCTAGCTGATCACGTACCTCCTACCTTCTCCTGCATCCTTTGCACTGTCTCCCAACTCTATTTCTCCATTTTATTTTTCATCTCTACCTAAGAAATTGACTCTCTCAACTTCAAACTAAAATTTTCTAGTAACTCTATCTTTTGCTTTTAAACTACTTAATTATTTCTGTCTCACATTTTATATACCTGTACTGAAGAAATTTGATAGTCTCTGTTTTTACCTTTTGAACTTACTGAAAAGATAGCCTAAATGCCTGTTTTAGTTGCGTCTTAAATTCCCTATGTAATTATGAATGCCTGTTTTAGTTGAATCTCAAATTACTTATGTACTTTGACCTGTACTGTAGAAATTTGATAGTCTCTGTATTCACCTTTTTGAACTTACTGAAAGGAAAGCCTATATGCCTGTTTTACTTGTGTCTTAATTCCCTATGTAATTTTAAATCCCTGTTTTAGTTGTGTCTTAAATTACCTATGTACTTTGAATGTATTTTTGTTATTATGCATTAGATAGTGGAGCTTTTCTCCTCGGGCCTCCACTGAAAATGGACATGTATCCAGTTGGACTAGCCCGGTTAAAAAATGTAAAATAAATAAAATAAATAAATAAAATTTAGCAGCAATCCACAACTAGGTGCTGGTAATGCTGGATTTGTCTACCATTGGCATGATTTGAGTATAAGGGCAAAGTGAATATACAGTGCCATTATTCAAAAACAAATATATAAAAAGAAATTGCTTACCTTTTTAAAAATAGCATTATATACAGACTTCATCTTTAAGTTGCATATTGACATCATCTTCCATGTCTGGGGTAGCTTCTTAATATACTGCTTATACACGTGGCATGTATGTCCTGATAACCCAACAGTACATTACACTATGTGCAGTTTGTTAATTTTTTTTTTTACCTACTTTTGTGTTCATGGAATTGTATTAATTATTTTTAGTTCATGTGGTGTTCCGTGCTATTTGTTTTTCTTTTGTTTTACTTTATTTCTTACATTTTGTTCTTGAGCTCCATTCTGCATGTACCTCTGTAGGCTTAAATTTTTGCAGAGTTGAGTCTTTTGGTGAGAGTTTCCAGTACTTTGGTGGGGAAACTAGTAGTTTTGATTTATTGTTAGCAGAGTTCCTTATGATTGCAGCAAAGCTCCTTACATATTTCTGTCTGATCAAGTGCTTTATGCCACTTTGTATTTTCTTTGCTTAAGGTTTTTCTATGTTGGTACAGTTTACAAGCTGTTTTGCAGATGTTATGCTCAAACTTACTTGGTTAATTTAGTTGCAGGTGATAGCTGGATTTTTTGCATTTGGGCAATTTGTGATTTAAAATGGGTATGAGATTGATTTGTCCAGTCAGTCTGTTTGCTTTAGAATGCTAATAAACTTATACTGTAGTTTTCCCAATGTATGTGGCATCTAAATTTTGCTAAAGTAGAGAGGAAAAACATCTAATCAAAACAAATAAACCCATATTTTTTTTAAATGAACTGTATCCTTGGTATCTGGGCTATTTAGTAAGCTGGAGATAGGGTTAACTTGTGATCTGAAGTAGGTACTTCATTTGTCAGCAACCTTTGAGGTATCGGATCCGATCTCGGATCCAAGCCGGCAACTTGTTTCACAGCTATCAGATCCGAGCTCCTAGCTCCTCCCCTTACCCATAATCCCCTGCCAACCCTGACTGACCTCAGATCTAGTTTGCCGCGCTTAGTGAAAGCAGCTAGATTCAGAGCTCCTAGTCTTTGCAGATAAGTTTTCAACTTATTGTTCTTATTGTTGTAATTTTTTATTAAAAGGTTGAGTGTGTTAGGTTCCCTTTTATTTTAGTCTTAGAATCTTGTATTTTTTTAGTATAAATTCCTCCCCTCCCCTCGCTGGTGCGTAGTGTTTGTGTGGGTCGGTGTGTGTTTGGGGCCTTGTGTGAGTGAGTCTGCTTTTTTGTTGTATAATGTTAGAGGCCCCAAAACCAATCTTCTCTAAATGCACCGAGTGTGGCCATAAGCTTTCACCGGCGGATGGCCACACTCGGTGTGTTCAGTGCCTTGGGGTTGAACACCTCTCCTCAGGGTGTGCTATCTGCACGGCGTTCAACCCCAGGGCACTGAAAGAGCGGAGGTCGAAGCTGATCCTGGCGGGACTTTTACCCCCAGATTCGGCTTCGGCCTCCGGTGCCGGTGGTGGCCACATCTGCCTCTCTCTCCCCGGCCGGGATTCAAACTCCCGCTACGGCGCCAGAGGAGAGGGAGGCCAGGAGGGAGAAAAAGAGGGAGAAGCACCACAAGCGGCGGGCCGAGGCCTCCACTTCGGCCCCCTCCCCCTCCGGCTAAGCGGGCTACTCCCTCCATGGCTTCGGTCCCCATGCTTCTCACCGGGACCCGAGGAGGAGGAGACCCGATCTCCGTTGAGGTCATCGAGGCGGCACTCCCGGCCCGCCTCGGTGGTCTCGTCGAGATCCACTTATAGCCTGTCGGATGCAGACTTGGACCGGATGATGCGAAGGTTCATCCAGGCCCAGCTGCAGATGGGAGTGCTCCTACCTCCCCCCCCCTTCGGAGGGGAGCTCAACGCCTTGTTTTTGCCCTGATAGCTCCTTCTCCGACCCGCTTCCCGGGTTCGGAGCGCCCGGAGCCGGGCAGAGTTGGAGCCGGGGGTGGGTCGGCACCGACAGTACTTGGTACTTCAGCTCCAACCTTTCCCTCGAGTTTGTCGGGTCCATCCTTGTCGGATCCGGGCTCTCGGAGCCGTGGGCTGAGCTTCGGATCCGAGAGATTCAGTGTGTTTCGGCTCCATCCAGGTCAGAGCACACGGGTCCTTCAGATCTGATGGTCTCGGCTCCGATCCCCCCATCGGATCCGAGTGGGAGTCGGCTCTGGGATCCGAGTGAGAGCGACTCTCCCTCGGCCTTTGATGCGGTGGAGAGGGCTCTGTTGAGTGCATCCGGACCCCCGGCCCTTGCCTCGGCCCCATCCTGCATTCCCTCTCAGTTGGGTCTGGCTTCCATCACCCGGCCACAGGGACAGCCTGCTTCAATGTCTCAGGTCGTTCCTTTGGAACAAGATGTTGCTGGTGAGACTTCCTCGGACAGCCCCCCCCCCCCCGAGGATGTTCCTCATAAGCGGAAGTGTAAGAGGAGGCACGTGGACTCCCCTGAGTCCTTAACAGAAGACACAGACTTGGATGAAGGGGAAGGCTCCTCAAGGTCACCCCCTGAGGATGTCTGCTTTGGAGACATCATGGAAATGCTCAGGATTAGGGGGGGGGTCTGCCCCCAAGGCTTCCTCCGACGAGTCCGTGTTCCTGGAGGCGTTCTAAGCAGGCCCATCTACCTTTTGGGTGTCCCATCCGCCCGACCCCCTGGTGGACCTTATTACCACCAGGGCGTGGAAGGAGCCGGACACTGTGGAGCCAGTTCCCAAATGCCCCGATAGCATTCTGAGCCCCCCTTCAGAGAGGTCCCACTGGAGCAAGGGTCCCCCCGTAGATGCTGTGTTGGTGGCGGCAGCCACTAAGAGGGAGTTAGCTCAGGAGAGCCCCTCGGTCCATCTACCGAGCAGAGAGTCCCGCTCGATGGATTGCCTAGGGAAGCGGGTCTTTAGTTCAGCGACCTTCTCAGTAAGGTCCCTGAACTACATGGCACACATTATTAGGATGCAGCGGGACCTTATCAAAGAGTACGCTGCTTCCCCCCCGGAGTCCATGTCGGCGGAGGACAAACAATTGTACTCCACTCGCATGGCCACTCTAAGATCTATATCGAATACCTCTATGCGGCTTTTGTCCCATGCCACAGAGGGAGCCGCTAGAGCCAGTGGAGCAGGCCTAGTCATGAGACGCCAGGCCTGGCTCCGACATTGTGACTTCGTGGAATCCTTCAAGGCGTCATTTGCGAATGCCCCTTTTGATGGGTTCTGCCTTATTTAGCAAGACAGTTCGCGAGACTTTAGTCCAGAGCGAAAAGGACGGGAAGACGTCTGCCGTCGGAGTCCGCTTCTCTGCTCCCCTGAGGTCCTTCTCCAAGAACCAAAAGGGACAAAAGAAGATGTGGTTCCGGAAATCGCAACATTCCCAGCCTGCTCAAGACAACCAGTCCTTCCGTGGCAGAGGAGGACAGGGAGGACGCCGCCCTACAGGCAGAGGGGGCCCGAAGAATTTTGGGTGCAGAGAAACCTTCTCTGATTGGCCCACGCAGCAACCCTGAGGGGTTGCCCGACTGCTCCACTCTGGAGGCAGTAGGGGGGCATTTCTCGAGGCACCTGGCATCTTGGGAGTCCCATCACATCAGATCGCTGGGTGCTTCGTATCATATCCAGAGGTTACCAAATTCCCCTGTATCATGTTCCCAAACTCAGAAACTTCCCCGATGTACCACCAGATCAGAGGGAGGTAGTAGCTGCAGAGATTCAGCAGCTCCTAGAAAAAAGAGCCATCCAACCCATTCCCCCAGACCAGCCCGGATTAGGTTTTTACTCCATGTTCTTTCTGGTGCCAAAAAAGAAGGGGGACTTAAGGCCAATTCTCGACCTCTCCCTTTTGAACCTGTCAGTAACCAAACAAAAATTCCGGATGGTCACTCTTCAATCCATCCTCCTCCTGTTGCGGGAGAATGACTGGATGTGCTCAGTAGACCCCAAGGATGCGTACTACCACATTCTGATGGACAGACGATCCAGGAGGTTCCTCCCCTTCCAACTGGGAGCCAGTCACTACCAGTTCAGGGTCCTTCCCTTTGGCCTCACCACAGCCCCCAGGGTGTTGTTTACCAAAGTATTAGCAGTGATAGCGGCCCACCTGAGACTCCAGGGAATGCAGGTTTTTCCATACCTGGACGACTGGCTCCTGAACGCCCCGACAAGGCATCTACTTTGCTCAGCCAGGGACTACGTCCTCCAGCTTGCTCCCCAGCTGGGCATCACCATCAACAGGGACAAGTTTTCTCTTGCTCCGACTCAGGTGATAGAGTTTATAGGGGCCAAGTGGGATACAAGAAACCTTCTAGCATTCTTGACTGCGGAACGACTACAAAACGTGAGGCTTCATGTGCGGGCCATCCTCCAATTATAAGCCCCATCGGCGGAGTTGGTCCTGAGGGCTCTAGGCTCCATGGTGGCGGCAGTCACTCTTTTGCCATTGGCTCATCTAAATATGAGGGTCCTGCAATGTTCCCTTCAAGTCCAGTGGTCCTTTCTACATTACCCCGTAAACCATCCTGTTCCCCTCAGCAGGGCTTGCAGGAGGGCTCTCTTATGGTGGCTCCAATCTCTGGACCTCCATACGGGACGTCCCTTCTCCACGCCTCCTCCCCTTGCCACGGTGACCACGGACGCCTCTCGCCTCGGGTGGGGGGGGCATTGCTCAGGCAGGACGGTCCAAGGCACGTGGAACGACACAGAGACCTCTTTGCATATCAATGTCCTGGAGATGAGGGCGGTGTTATTAGCGTTGCAAGCACTTCAGAACCTTCTTCCTGTAGGAACTATTGCGATCCAGACAGACAACATGTCAGTTGCCTGGTACATCAAACGAGGGAACCAGGTCCTATCCTCTCTGTCGAGAGGCCATGAGAGTGTGGGAATGGGCGACCTCCACCAACCTCTTTCTTATTGCGATGCACATTCTGGGACGGACCAACATTCTGGCGGACAGGCTCAGCTGCACCATCTTTTCCCCTTACGAGTGGTCTCTCAATCCCCAGGTAGCGAAACGGATTTTTGCCGAATGAGGGCAACCCTGTTGCGATCTCTTTGCTTCTCCCTAAAATACGAAATGCAACAGTTACTTCGCTCCAATTCCCCCCTTCGGGGAATCCCCGAGAGACGCTCTGGTGCATGCTTGGCCTCCCGGTCTACTTTATGCTTACCCACCTCTACCTCTGATGCTGAAACTCAGAAAGCCAGTCGGTTGGGGAGCAGAATGATCCTCATTGCCCCATTCTGGCCTCGTCAAGCGTAGTTCCCTTACCTGTGGTCTCACCTGGTAAAATCCTCCTTGGATTCTGGATCCCCTACCGGATCTAATATCTCATCCCCTAAATCTCCCGATCCCGAATCTGGACAACCTCAAGTTGACAGCTTGGCTGCTCCAGTTCCACTCCTAGTCAGGACTCCCGGAATCTCTTCCCCAGTTAAAGCCATCCTAGTAGCAGCACACAAACCTTCCACTAGAAAGGTCTATCGCAGTAAGTGGAAGCATTTCTCCATCTGGGCGGAAAATCATAACTTAGATCCCTTCACAGCGCCGTTACAGACTGTGTTGGATTTCCTTACAGGTCGGTTTCATCAGGGGGCTAGCTGCTCTACAGTCAAGGTTCAACTGGCAGCTATTTCTCATTACCATGTGGGACATGAGTCAGGTCCCTTGATTACGGCTAAATTGTATAAAACCTTTCTAAAGGGTACTTTCCTGCTCAGACCTCCTGTCAAGGAAGTTATACCCCCTTGGGATTTATCACTAGTCCTACAGGCATTAACAGCTCCCCCTTTTGAACCTGCTGCTTCGGTTGATCTTAAGTACCTATCTTGGAAAACGGCGTTCCTTGTCGCTATTACTTCAGCGAAAAGAGTTTCTGAGCTTCAGGCCCTTTGTGTAAAACCCCCGTACTTGGCCTTTCACCAGGATAGAGTGTACCTCAGGACCAACCCCTCGTTTCTTCCCAAGGTGGCTTCAGAGGCCAATATCAACCAATCCATTAACCTGCCAGTCTTCTTTCCTAAGTATTAGAACAAAGGAGAATACAAACTGCATTCGTTAGATGTGCATAGACAACTGCGCTTTTACATTCACAGGACTGCTGGTCATAGGCAATCCGACCAGTTGTTCATCTCCTTTGCCAAATTTAACTTGGGTAAATCTGTCTCTAAGGTCACATGATGGATCTCACAGTGTATTCTATTGGCCTATGAAAGTTCTGGGAGGCCTGCACCTCAGGGAGTTCGTGCACACTCTACTCGCTCTATATCTACCTCCGCCGCCTTTAGGTCTAGAGTGTCTCTAGATGATATTTGCTCCGCATCCACTTGGGCCTCATCTCATACCTTTATCAACCATTATAAGCTGGACGTTATCTCCAGAGGGAGAGCATCTTTTGGCTCCGCAGTGCTCCGGAATATCCTTCCATGATGGCCGCCCAAGATCCAGGTAGCTGGGGACTCTGTCCCAAAGGTTGCTGACAAATGAAGTACCGACTTCAGATTAAGAAGTTATGTACTCACCATAATGTTCCATCTGAGTAGGAAACTTCATTTGTCTGCAACCGTCCCCCCCTCCTTCCCCCTGACCTTCAGAAGTTTTAGTCCCTGGATGTCCTTCTTCTAGTCCCCTTCAGGACGTATTTAACCTTTTAGCTGCTTGTATGAAGGCAAACTTGATCTGAGGTCAGTCAGGGTTGGCAGGGGATTATGGGTAAGGGGAGGAGCTAGGAGCTCGGATCTGATAGCTGTGAAACAAGTTGCCGGCTCGGATCCGAGTATCGGATCCGATACCCCAAAGGTTGCAGACAAATGAAGTCTCCTACTCAGATGGAACGTTATGGTGAGTACATAACTTCTTATTTAACAGTTTGCCTGCTTTTATCAATGTAGCTAGTGAGGAACAGAGTGGGATGTTCTGGCTGGTGGTGTATATGCTTAACTTACTAACCACCTGTTTTGTGTGGCAAATAAAGCTTGATCAACCCATACATAAATATGGGAGCTTATTGACTGAATCAAGATGTTAACACATGCAAGACTCGGGTTGCTACATGAACTTCTGAAGGGTGCAGCCAGAAATAATTGGTGTATTTAGCAAACTACGTTTTTCTTTCTCTTTTTTATTTGTTTTGGCCCTTGTCTTCACTGCTGATTTTTAGTTCTTGTTCCCGGTTGATTCATTCTTTCTTTCTTGTTGGAGTGGTGAGAATACTTTTCAGCTATCCAGAATTTTTCAGAACATTAATGATTTTTGTCCTGTCCCTCATAAAATTTTGATTTTGTGGCAAGTCATTGAGGATTATAGTCAGTCAATAACGCCAGACATTCGAGTTTTAATACTTCCAAATGTTCAGAAAATGCATGTTGATGCAAAATCTTTTGATGTTCTTCGTTTCACTGTTGCAGTCATCACACTTGGGTTATCTGCCTGTAGGTAGCCCTCAGTCGGCCCGAATACCAAAGACTTAGTATTTCTGCATCGGTTGCTGTTGCTTCAGGACTGACGTTAGGTCGTCAGGGGTATAAAAACAGGCAGCCAACGCCATTACATCAGTCTTTCTTGCGGAGGATCCCGAAGCAGAAGCAGTTTGCACGAGTGCCGGTCGGCCGCTACCTGAATTTTCATTTCCAAATGGAGTCATCCTGAAGTCTTCTGAAGAGAAGTACCCTGTTGGGGATCCTTTTTTCTTGCTCTAACCGATGTCAGAAAAAGTTAACAATTGTCTCGCCTGTGGAAAGCAAATACCACACCTAGATTTCCATTTTTACTGCGTCACCTGTTTAGGACCAGACCACAATGTACCTCACTGTCAGTTTTGTGCTTTGTTCAATGCCCAAACTATTCGTCATCGGGCCCTTATTGTAGCTAAATACTTTCGCTCTCGATCTCCGTATTCCGAAATGGCTTTGGTAAGCTATCCGTCTACCGATCTTCAGAAAAAATGTAAGGATAAAGACACAGACGGACCACATAGGTGCAAAACTGACGATGATGCTTCCGTTAAGCTAGTTGCCAGTTCGCCGGTACTCAGTGAGGCGCTTTCTCAGTCCCTGATGCCCGCTTCGATGGATTCACAGGCCGCTACTGAGACCTTTTCTGAGTCCGGTATGCTATGACTCTGGAACCTGCAGATGTCTCTACCTTGGATGGGTCCGGAGCCGCTGTGCAGGCACCTGCTTCCGAGGAATTCTTTGCATTACCGATACTAGACACAAACCGACTACTACTATCACATCTTCAGTTCTGTCTAAAACTACAGAGTTTCTAAGGCCAAGAGTACGAGCTATGCCTAAAAAAAATCCATACTCAAGCACCTGCTTCCTTGCCACAATTTCAAATGCTTAAAATGGCAGAAGACCTGATCATGCTGATTAGGGGAGGCCAGCCTTTCCCTGCTAAGCAAAAAAGAGACCTGTCCCCAGCAGCTTTAACTGACTAGGAGTCCGATGACTCTGAGGTTTCTGAATATGAAGACATGCCTTTATATGCTTATGAGGATTCAGATGCAGAGGAATCCATTCCTTCTGCTTCCCCTCCAGAGGATTTTTCTTTTGGTGAAACCCTCCATACTTTGAGAGAGCATTTCCACTGGGAATGCCAGGATTATCCTCAGTCCAAAAAGAGACTCGGGGAATTTTTAGATTTGCCACAGCGCATAGACCCTTAGCTATCCCTCCTGTTCTGGATGTTGTGGTTGATGTCTTTATGGAATCCAGTCTAACTCCTGACACTTTACCCCCTGCTTCATGAAAACCAGACAGGTACTACAGAGTGTAGACAACACGTGCAAAAAGCAGCAAACAAAGCAATAAAATTAAATACAACAGTCCAGTCCACTCAAAAAAAGAATAGATTTAATACATTCTAGCATCTTGGCATTCACTACCTTAAATGGAGTAAATTAACATACTAAATACATTCTATATATACAATCAATGACATCAAAAAATCAATTAATTACAACATCAGTTCATTAATTGAGTGCTTTCCAATTACAATAGGCATTCAAGCCATCTGGATTTAAAGTGCCAAACTTTAAAATAGTAGGACTTCTTTATATAGAAGCCTCTCTTTGACATCCAAATAATCACTTTTATCAAATTTCTCTAAAATAGTGCCATGCAAACCACTAGGGTCACCCTTATGACATTTTAAAAAATGTTGGGCTACAAGTCTTTCAAGCTTGCATTTCTTTGTCTCTCTCACATGTTCCTGCAAGCGAAGCTTGAAAGCCCTTTTGCTTTCCCCTATATAAAACTTGTTGCACGGACACTTTAGTGCATAAACAATACATTCAGTAGTACAACAGAAATTAGATAACACATTAAATTTCTTTCCATTAATATATTGAAAAACTTTGTACAACATACTGACAAACAGTACATTTTCCACATGGAACAGTTCCTACAATTTGTAAAGTATTTGATACCCTAGAATTTGGGGATTGAAACTTACTATGTACTAATCTATCCTTAATACTGCACCCTTTTCTAAAGGAAAATGTAGGTTTAGTACACAGTTCAAAAAAATTCTCTAAATTTGATCAAATAGCCCCAGTTTTTGTTTTGCAATGGGAACTATTCTATCACTCAGTCATTTTATTTATTTTATTTTTATTTTATTTTACTTTTGTTGACCGGGCTAGTCCAACTGGATACATGTCCATTTTCAGTGGAGGCCCGGGGAGAAAAGCTCCAGGATCATGGTAAGTTAAACCAATACAATGAATAAGTTACAACAAATAAATCAAGTAAATACAAATACAATGTTGTTGTTAGGACAAGTAAATACAGGTAAATACACTGACGCTTACAGGCCCAAATAAAGGAAACAAGAATGAAAATTATGTTTTGAAGAGGTACAGAATTAAACAGCTAGACAAACAAGCAAAATAGTGGCCTCTTGGGTTTATGGGTTAGGTGGAGGCTGAGAGAAGCCTTGGACAGGCAGGGATGATAGCACTTATGGTCATAACCATATACATGTTGTTTTTTTATTCGACAACCTGATTATTTTCTTGAATGTACTCCACTCTATTGCTATACATCCTTTTTGTCTTCCTCACTTTGCTCAATACCTCCTTTACAATTTTCTGTTCATAACCTCTCTGTATAAACATTTTTAGAGTCCTATTATATTCAACTTTCAAATCCTTCTTATTATTACATAGTCTTTTCATTCTTATAAACTCACCATATGGTAATGATTTTAATAAGCGAGTTGGATGGAAACTTGACCCATGGAGGAAATTAACCCCTTCAAACTTCCTATGCACAGAAGTAGAAATACTCTAATCAACAAGTCCTTTTAGACAAACATGCAGAAAGACTACTTGCTCACCACAAGCTGAGATATCAAATGTCAACCCAAATCTATTGGTATTAAGTTTACTTACAAATGTTTCAACCTGATCTAAATCACATGTACATAAAAAAATAAGATCATCAATGTATCTATAATAATAAAATACATTATTAATAAAAAATTCATCCTTGTACAAGTATTCATTTTCCAGCAAACCCATCATAATGTTAGCATACATCGGTGCATATGGAGCACCCATAGCTGTACCCTGTAGTTGGTGACACAAAGTCCCATTGAATTAAAAAAAAATATGCTTTAAACAAAAATCTAAAAGTTCAATGATATACATTGACACTGGACTATCTTCCATAGCACATTTTAGTGCCTGCAACCCATACTTATGTTTGATGCTTTTATATAAGCTGTTGGCATCAATCACCAGCCAGTACATATTTTGTTCCCAATTAATATTTTTTATCTTTCTCAAAAAATTAAATGCATCTTGTATGTATGATGACTGTTTTTCACTATTTTCAACAAATAATTATGAAGAAAAATCCCTATTTTATTCAGGAAATAGTTGCAAGCTGACACTATGGGTCTTCTGAGGGGTCTGTCATATGTTTGTGTATTTTAGGCAAACAGTAAAATGATGCCATTACACACCACTTTGTATCAAAATTTTTCTCAACATCATTCTTCGAAAAATACCCCAGTCTTTTCCCCTCCAGTAAAAGGACTTTGTATTGCATAATAGCTTGTTGTCAACATTTATAATACATTATAAATGTGTATTTATAATACACATTTTCATCATGAAGATGTTGGTAACACATTTTTAAATATTGTTCATAGTGTAACAAAACCAACTTATTCCCCTTATCCGCTGGTTTAAAAATAATTTCCTTCTTATTACTGAGGTTGCATAAAGCATCCCACTCATTTTTAGTCAAATTATGTTTGACTCTAGCATAGTTCGCCATCCCTGAAAACTGTTGAGAACCTTTGTGTCGAGCTATGCCTAAAAAAATGACGACCCAAACTCAAGCACCTGCTTCCTTGCCACAATCTCAAATGCTTAAAATGGCAGAAGACCTGATCATGCTGATTAGGGGAAGCCAGCCTTTCCCTGCTAAGCGAAAAAGAAACCTGTCCCCAGCAGCTTTAACTGACTAGGAGTCCGATGACTCTGAGGTTTCTGAATATGAAGACATGGCTTTATATGCTTATGAGGATTCAGATGCAGACGAATCCATTCCTTCTGCTTCCCCTCCAGAGGATTTTTCTTTTGGTGAAACCCTCCATACTTTGAGACAGCATTTCCACTGGGAATGCCAGGATTATCCTCAGTCCAAAAAGAGACTCAAGGAATTTTTAGATTTGCCACAGCCATAGACCCTTAGCTATCCCTCCCTGTTCTGGATGTTGTGGATGATGCCTTTATGAAATCCACTAACTCCTGACACTTTACCCCCTGCTCCAAGGAAGCCAGATATGTACTACAGAGTCCCTGACTCTCACAAATTTCTTTTAAAAAATCCTACTGCTGACCCAGAGGTCATCTCCCAAGGGCCTAAAGGCATAAAAGCAACGACAGCTAAGAATCCCACCCCTTCGGCTAGGTATTCCCGAGCTTTAGACAGATGGGGTAAAAATGTATGCACCTCTGCAACTCTCATCATTCGGGCATTGAATTGCCAGTTCCAAATGCTGAAATACCACCAACATACTATGAAACATCTACCTTTCCTGACTGTGCAGAAAATAAAGAATTATAGGAGCTTATGCATTCTGCAAGCCAAGTCAGCAAGCATACCTTGCAATGTGGGTTTGATGCCCTAGAAGCATCTTGTAGGCAGCAGTCACAGGTTCTGTACCTAGAAGGCATGCTTGGCTTAAGGTGCAGACCTTGCCAGACCATGTCAAATCAAAATTACTGGACGCTCCTTTGAACAAGAACAATCTGTTTGGCACCAAAGCAGAAGAGGTTCTAAAAAGGATGGAAGAAAAGGCTAAGTCAATGCAGACAGTCAAAGATTTTTTGCAAGTGCAGCCTCCAAGATTCAGTTGGCATTGCCCCTTGAAACATTGGTCCTTTCCAGCCCCCTCAAGGCCATCTCAAACTAGTCCCAGGGGAAACAGACCGCCCAGATTACAGTCTCAGGGTATGCAGATATATAAGCAGTGGAGTACCTCCACTTCTAAAACAGGGAGCGCTAACCCACCCCCTTATGGAAAGAATTCACAATGACTTCTCAACTCCACTCCTCACCTCTGCCTAATTGTTCGTGCCCCTAGGAGGAAAACTTGCCCACCATGAAAAAAACTGGACCTCCATCACTAAGACTGATGGATCCTCAACATAGTATCCCAGGGGTACAAATTTTATTTTCACACGCTGCCAAACCCCAAAAGGGTTCCCAGACCTTCCTCCAAACTAGTGGGCAGGGGCACAAAGACAAGTTCAATCCCTGCTCTCGCCCTAAGGGCAATTCACCCTGTTCCTGCAGAACAGTTAGGTCAAGGGTTTTATTTCAGACTTTTCCTGGTACACAGAAAAGAGGGCACATGGCGCCCAGTCTTAAATCTTTCCATTCTAAACACATTCCTGGTGGTACCAAAATTCAAAATGCTCATCCTTCAGCAGCTTCTCCCTATGCTGTCCAAAGATGCCTGGTTAGCCACCCTAGACCTAAAGGAAGCCTATTTGCACATCCCTATCAGGGATTCATGCAGGAAATATCTACGGTTAAGGGCAGGATCTATGCATTATCAGTTCTCTGCACTTCCCTTTGGCTTATCTACTGCTCCCAGAGTCTTCACAAAATGCCTGGCTCCAGCCATTGCCTATTGCAAACAGAGAAAGATTCAAATATACCCTTACTTGGACGACTGCCTGATTCAGGCAAACAGAAAAAGCTGTTGCAGCACTTGACATTTGTAAAGGACCTTCTAACCTCCCTGGGGTACACTATCAATGAAAAGAAATCAAAACTAGTCCCCAGTCAAAGATTGTATTCCTGGGAGCAAGCTTGGACACAGCATCCCAGATGGCATTCCTTACTCCAGAAAAACAAGCCTATCTAACAAGCTACTTCGCTCAAATGGCCACCAGAACCCAGCTATCTGCAAGGAAAATCCTGCAGGCTCTAGGGTTCATGGCCTCTTGCATTCTACTAATTCCATATGCCAGACTGCATATGAGGAAACTTCAATGGTACTTAAAAAGTCTTTGGTGCCAACATTCTCAGGACCTGGAAACCATCATACCTATCATACCTTGTCTAAGGACAGAGTTCCTTTGGTGGGCAGCAGCATGCAGCCACAACAAGGGACTTCCCTTTACACAACCCCTCGCCGCCCAGACCCTAACCACAGACACATCAGACTATGCCTGGGGGGGGGGGGGGGCACAGCTGGATGACAGGTGCATTCAGGGCCACTGGAGCCCAAGCCAAGTTCATCTGCACATCAACCAAAAAGAGATGCTAGCTGTTCAGCACACACTGACAGCTTTCAGATCCCTTCCCTCACCAGGACCCCTGCTAATAAAAAACGACAACACCACAGTGATGTGGTACATCAGCAAACAGGGGGGAACCCACTCTTACCTACTCTGCAGGCTAGCCATGACCCTGTGGAACATGGCTTTGGCTATGCATATTCATCTTCAAGCTCAATTCCTGCCAGCCAAACAGAAGTCTCTCGCAGATGACTTAAGCAGAAATCCCCTAGACCCACACGAGTGGCAATTAGACCCCAACACCTTCAATCTTCTAAGCTTGAAATGGGGGACCCCGATGGTGGACTTATTTGCCTCCCCCTACAATCACCAGCTACGCAAATTCTGCACCAGGACACCTCACAGCAGGATCTGGAAAGTGGATGCCCTATCCTTTCCCCCTCTGCTTCATCTTACAAGAGTATTACTCAAGATAAGACAAGAGACATCAAGGGCAATCCTGATTGCCCCAGACTGGACACGCCAGCACTGGTACCCACTACTGCACAGTCTGTCACCAGTGCCACCATGCCACCTACCTCAGATCCCAACTCTCCTCACTCAGCAGAAGGGACAGATCTTGCATCCGCAACTGCAAATACTGAACTTTGCAGCCTGACTTATTCCTTGAATTCTCCTCCAGTGGCCAGCCTAAGCAAGCAGGTTCTGGACGGCATTCTTTTTTCCTCAAATATTTTTTTTCTTTTCAATTAAAATAACATTTACATAATATTTTTAAATATTTTAAACTATATACAATATATACAATAGCCTGACTTACAGTTATATACACTGTATGTTATTAAATATAGAATTAACAGATCAGTTATCAGAGATACAATATTGATTATTGCAGAGTGTCCAACAAAGATATAACTTTCTTCCAAGGATTATTTACCAATGGCCTGGAATAGACTTGTAGTTCTTTGATTTTTACTTCCATCGATGCAGTTGTCTTCAGTTTTGTGTCTTTCGGCTTTTCCCGGTTAGGGGTTGCCACAGCGGAACTCCGGTCCGCTAATGATTGGTAGTTGATTTTTACGTGCCGAGTTACCAGCCCTGATGCACAACCTTCAACGAAGGTACGCCCATTCACGCATGTCTCCACGCAGAAGACGCTCTAGCTGAGAATCAAACTGGACAGCGTCTTACTGTGAGGCGACAATGCTACTTCAGCACTACCACCGATGCAGTTGTCTTCAGTAAAATGTAGAATTTTTCCAAGGTCGGGGGTGTATTTGAATTCCACCTTCTGGTTACGCATTTCTTAGATATAGCAAGTATTGTCCATAACAAATACTTGTTTGTCTTATTCAGGTAGCGACCTTCATTTACATTTAGTATTAGCAATGTTTTAGTTAAGGTAAAGGATTCATTAAATAAAACTTGTAAAAATGATTGATTCAATTTCAATATGATTTAATTTTATTACATTCATAAAAAATATGAATCCAGTCTGCTTTATTTGACTTTTCACACCTCCAACAAAAAACATTTTTAGTAGTACTGATCTTTTTAATTCTCTCTGGTGTTAAAAATGTGCTATGTAAGTATTTCCAGTTAAATATTTTCCAGTACTGTGTGTTAGAGGTGTAATTAACTGAAAGTAAGATGTTACTTTTAATGTCTTCTGTTAACTGCAGTGACTGATCTTTTGTATGTTACTTTTAATGTCTTCTGTTAACTGCAGTGACTGATCTTTTGTTAAGAACTTGCCAATATGATGGTTTGGGAATTGTTTTATATGTTATTAACTCTTCATATAGATTTGAAATGGAATTTTTCTTTTCACAACTATTATATATAAATACATACAGAAAACTTATTAGATTTGGAATATCTTTAAATGAGGCATTATTAATTAATCTGCATAGGTCTTGAGTGTACATAAGAATGCTTTGTAAGGTTAACCAGTCCTCTGTTGGAATATTGTAAGCAGTTTTGATCATATGTGTATCTGAAACATTTAATTTATTTACACATTGAAACCAGCATAAGAACCCATTTTGTTCCCAGGAGGTTATTGTTTCCCTATATATTTTGTGAGGAAAGTTCTTAGTGATGGTAAATGGGGGTTAAAAGGTCAAACCAAAGTTTTAGATATATATTTGCATTGATAAGTTTCCTAAAGGAATTGATGTAATGATTAATCAGTGTTGTTTTAGAAGGTTTTGTTATATTATATTGTATACTTATGCATAGTATGTACCAGGGTGTGTTTGATTTGTCTACTGTTAAACATTTTTTAACAGATTAAATTCATTTGTTAATATAGCAATTAATTCTTTCCAGTTGGCAAAATAATTTGGGTTTATCCAGTCTATTGTAGTTTTAAGCACAGATACTTTTATATAAGTTTCTATTTCTAGGAAGCTCATTCCTCCTTGTTTCCAGGATCTAATGTGATGAGTTAGAGCTACTCTATTCTTTTTGGGATACCATCAAAATTTTATTAAACATGAGTTTATTTCTTTAAGAATGCATCTTTCAGGAATTAACTGTATTGCTAATGCTACATATAGTATTTTTGGCAGTAAGACCATTTTTATTAATTGCGATCTGTCTTCAAAAGTTAATATAATTTTGTTCCACTTTTCTGTATATATTTTTTATAATTTATTAATGTTGGTTCGTTTATATTTTTGTATAACACTATTCCTAAGTAATTTAGCGTAAGTTCTTGTTTTCCTATGATGGATTTATCTGTAACTTGTAGGTCTTTTTTCTTATTTAAAAATATAAATCTTGATTTTGATCTATTAAAGTGTAGACCTGAAATCTTATAAAATGTCTCTATTACTTCTTCTAGCTCTCCTAATGACTCTCTGGAGTTTGTTTGGGTTAATAAAATATCATCAGTAACAAACATTATTTTAGATATGTACTGGTCATAGACTTCTATTCCTTTTATTCGTGGATTATTGAGTATTATTTCTGCAAGTATTTCTATAGCCAAAGCAAATAAAATAGGAGAAAGGGGGGCATCCTTGTTCAGTACCTTTCGCTACATGGATATATTCTGAGGTGAAAAGACCTAATTTAATGTAGGCTAAGTTATTAATATATATGATTTTAGTACTAAGATGAAGGGAGGAGGAAATTCAAATAATGCTAAAGTTTTAAATAGATATTCCCAGTTGAAAGAATCAAAGGCTTTTTCTATGTGTAATCCAATTACAAGTGTTTATCTTATTTATTCACATAATCTATAAGAGTAAATATCATTTTAATATTATCATGTACGTTCCTGTTATGTAAAAATCCAGTTTGATCATTATTATTTGTCATTGAAAATAGGATTTTCATTCTGTTAGCTAGGATTGACACATATTTTGTAATCATTATTCAGTAATGATATAGGTCTGCATGAGGTGCAAATGTCTGATGGTTTATTATCTTTTAGAATTGGTGTTGAGAGAATATTTCCATGAGAGTGGTATTTTTGCTTCTGACTGGACTTCTAGCAAAGTTTTATGATAAAGGGAGATTACTGTTGAAGGGAAGAGTTTGTAAATTTCTGTAATTGTACCATCTATCCCTGGAGCTTTGTTAGATTTACTTTCTTTTATCTTGTCAACAATTTCTTTGTTATAGGTTTTTGTAGGTTTAGTTTTAAGTTTTCGGGATTTTTTTTATATTAATAAGGTTTGTATCTAAGTTTATTTGGTTGGTATCTAAATCTTCTTTTTTGAAGTGTTCCATATAATGGAACCAAAATGCTTCAAGGATGTCTCCTATATCTGATACTTTTTTGCCTTTCTTTTCATGTTATTTGCTTTAGATTGTATTTTAATTCTTGTAGATAAGTTATGTAGATATCTGGGGGAGGTGGCTAATGGGCTTATTTTTAATTTTTCCAAGGCTAGACAAGTTTTGTGTGTTAGAATTTCATTATATTTTTTATTTAATCCTCTCTTTCTTTTTTGACTTCTGGACAATTCTGATTTTTTTTAGATTTTGCTGTCAAGAGTCTGGTTTGCAAGTCTAATGATTCAGATTCTCACTCTCTAACTTTGTTTTTGTACCAGCTAAGGGTCTTGCCAAATAAGTACGCTTTTAATGAGTCCCAAACCATGACTCCACTGATTTCTATTGTATTATTAATTTCAAGAAGTAATTGTAGTTCTGACAACATCCAGGGTCTGAATTCTTTAATTTTTGTGATATATGATGGAATTCTGGTTGAGAGGATTAAAGTTTTAAACTCTATTTGGAGCTTCATTATCAGAGAGTCATGATCTAAGAAGGGGCATGGAACTACTGAGAAGTTGAGGAATTATTGTTTGTAAATCTCGAACTACGAATAATTTGTATAATCTAGTTTGTGTTCCAAGTCTATAGTCTTTATAGGAAAATAATAAGGATTTATCATCTTTTACTTTAAAAGTGTCTATTAAATGAAATGAATCAATCCATTTTTTTAAGGATTTTGAAATAGTTGCTATGCGAAAAGATTTCTTGGTGGTTTCAGAAGCTTCTAAGGTACAATTAAAGTCTCCTCCCAGTATAAGATTTTCTTTATAATTGTTAGAAATAAAATCTAGGGTTTTTTTTAACCGTTCCTGCTCCAATTCCTGGGAACCAATATAGATTAGCTAAGGTTCATATTCTGTTATTAAATTTAATTATAACAAATGCTAGTAGACCTTCTTTGTCTTCATATTTATAAATAACTTTTGGAGTGATTATGTTTTTCTTCCAGAGAATTGATATTCCTTTTGTCTTTGTTCTATCGGAGGATTGAGCTAAGACTGTATAGTCCTTAGGGTTCCAAATAAAGCTATCATTAGTCTTAAAATGCGTTTCCTGAAGAAATACTACTTATGCCTTATTTAGATTTAAATATTTTAGTAAGTTTGATCTTTTATTTGCATTATTTAAGCCATTAGAATTTAATGATAAGAATGTTAAATCCATTTCAAGTTATTGTTGGAAGAAACTTTTTGCTTCTTTTTTTATTTTGATTATAGTAGTTATACCATATTCTCTGATAACTTTGGATATTATTTTTATGTGTGTAAACTTGGGAGTGTAATTTAATGTTCTTTCTTTCTTTAAATATACGTAGGGTAAAATTCTGGTCAGGCTTTAAAAAAGTGCTTCTATAAAACATTAATTCTAAAGTATCAAATACAAGTAATATGAATTACCCATTAAACATGGAATGAAAGTCGTTCCTAATCCAATAGATAAAGATAGATCTGTTGGATTATCACTCATACCTTTAACCACCAATATCAACTGAGCTCCATATGTTAAATTATTATATGGAGAAGTTTCTTAAAAGAGATATGAAATTCTATATTATTCTATTATTGTTCTATAGTATGTTATATATCAGGATGGAATGTTACTAGTGTAAACAATTATTATGTTGACTTAGAAAATATCCAATATTTAGTTACCCCCCTTCAGAGATCCCAAACATGTCAGATATGTCATTTTGGATAAATTAAATGCAACAGAGGAGCATACACTAAATAAGCCAACAACAAATAAATTATTACTAAAATAATTTGGCTAAAATGACTCTACAGGTGACAATGAGTGATTACCAATGAAATATGAATTTACTGTAGGTGTACTTCTTCCTTTAATTTCCCACTCTTCAGGTCACCAACTTCAACTTACACTTATGAAAAGACATGGCTTATCAGTGGTATCCTGACTCTGAGTAGAGGCGCCCTACATTCCAGTGTGCAGTGCTTTTACATATTTATAGATTTATAAAGCAGAGTCTAAGAATGAACTATGATCACCCTGACAATTCCCATCCTGCATGGGGTACCTCCTGCTTCCAGAATGGGTAATCACATCAGGTCTAGAATGAATGTGACGGTACCTATATGGTAATCAAGACTTACCTTAGGTAAGTATTAACAAATAGTATTTAGAACATCTAAAGCCTCTCCTCCCTTGACCAAAAATAGAGATTTCCCTTCCCTTTCTTTTAAATCAGTACTAATAAAAGACATTCAGCAAACATAGATAAACAGAAATAACATACAGTAGTTCATCTTGTACATGACTCGCAATACATTAAACAAGTCAGTGACATCACTTTAGTAAACATTATAAAGACAAATTAGAAATAATTTCCTAGCTCTTTAAATTTTCTGATAAAGCAAAAAGTTAACAATAAGCTATTTTAACTAAAAGTATAAAGCAGTTCAATTTTTCCTTGCATGTATACATTTCTGCTTGTAGTGTCAATAGCTGTCTTTGAAATCTGTACAATACTTCACTTCTTCAAATCATTCCGTTTTCAATTCAGGTTTTGTTTTGTCAAAAGGCAACAATATTTCAAGGGCACAATTAATATTTAGACTGATGTTTCAAATAAATAACTTGTCAGTTGCCAATTGAGTTAGTTTAGAAATGTATGGTTAGTGCAAATATAGCATTTTGCAAAATATGTATTTTTTTGTGTGCTCTAGAGACTGTCATATGCAAGTAACATATATAGAGCAGAAAGCTTATGGATTCAGGTTGTTAAAGTAAATTATGCTTATTAGTCAGGCAGTTTCATTTAAATTCACAATTAATTTGGGAACATTTCAGTTGAATTTCCAGGAATGTGTAGTCCAGTGTGAGTTAATTGAGTCCACTTTTCCTCATAAACATATGTCACAATTCATTAAACTAAGCAGAGTCTAATATCTGTCTAATAATCATTATAAAGACAAAGAATATGAATTTTCTAGCTATTCAAACTTTCTGATATCGGAAAATGTTGACAGTAAGCTATTTTAACTGGAAGACTAAAACATTTCACTACTTCCTTGTGAATATACATGTTTTACTTGTACTGTAGTGTCAAGAACTGTCTTTGAAATCTATGCATTACTTCACTTCTTTCAAATCTTTCATTTTACAGTTCACATTATATTTTGTCAAAATGTCAATAGCATTTCAAGGACACATTTAATATTTAAACTGATATTTTAAATGAATAGCTATCAGTTGTCAAGTGAGTTTGTATAGTGTGTGAGGTAACTGCAAAAATAACATGTTGCAAAAAGTAATATGTATCTTTTCATATGCTCTAGAGACTGTCAGTTTCAAGTAACATATAAAATGTAACTTTTACAGTGCAGACAGCTTGTGGAATCAGCTTGTTAAAATGAGTAATACTTTTTAATCGAGCAGCTACATTTCAGTGCACATGTAGTTTGTGAACATTTCAGTTGTGTTTTCAGGAATATGTAATCCTATGAGGATAAATCATAACATATATACAGCTAGTCCTATTATTAATTTATTTTACCTGTTTAGGTTGTTTTTCATTTTAATAACTAAACAACATTACTTTTTCTTATTTGTTATCTGTGAGGCTAAATGCACTTAGCAAATTCACAGTGTCCTTAAAAACTGCAGCAATTGTTTACTGTTGCTATGGCAACACAAATAGAATGTGAAGAAAGCTTCACTTCTCTTAACCAACATTACAGTTTTCCCTCTTTTTTTTATTTATTTATTTTTTTTATGTATTTGAGAATACTAAAAGGAGATAATTCAGAGGACATATGTACATGAATGAAACATTTCAGAGTTGATCACGAACATGTCCCCATTCCCAGTAAGCATAACAGTGACTATCTTCGTCTTCTTTCAGCTTTTCCCGGTTAAGGGGTCGCCACAGTGGATCAACTGTCCTCTCTTGATTGGCAGTGGAGTTTTACAGTGTCGAGTTGCCAGTGTGGTGCCCAGCCTTCCACAGAAGACACACACACACACACACACACACACACACACACACACACACACACACACACACACACACACATTTTGGAGTGTCCAATCCACCTACAGCATGTCTAATAAATATTGTAATAATTAAGTTCACTATTCCAATTAGTCTACCTTAAAACTAGATTATTTTAGACTATTATTTATCTATGCATAGATAGTGAGTTATTAAATATATACGGACTATATTAGTATAGTAAATAGGAGAGAATTTAGAAAAGGAGACAAGATATAGTTAAAATAAATAATGAGAAGAGAGAAAGAAAAGAGAAAATTAAGAGAAAATACACATATACTATGTATGTTGATTTACAGTATAAATATTTTATGTGTTATATAACCCTCCTTCTGTGAAATAAAAGTACCCTGTTTTACATACCTGAGGTAATGTGAAAACTCTCATGTGTCATCTGTTTTCAAAAAATATAGATAAAGTTTCCAGTAGTTAGTTATCTTTGTTTTAAAATTGAAAGCAGTAAAATTTGTCTTTTAAAGTAATGTTATTATTCATATCATAGTAGATGCTTTGAGAGATTTGGCTGTAACAGTATCAGTCTTTTGCTTCTTTTTGACATCTGTCCAGACATTTGTTTCTTTTGTTCTCTTGAGGGAAGGTGACATCCAATCCATATCTTCTGGTAAAGTAATCACATTATTAGTTTTAATAAATGAAGAGGCTTCCTCTAAGTCAATAAAAGTCCTCATCTCATTGGCATACAGTATTCTTATCTTAGCTGGATTTGCAAGTTGTGCCTTGATGTTATTTTGTTTCAGAAACTTTATCATTGGCCACACTTTTTTTCTTTGTTCCATTATTCTAGATGAATAGTCGTTATCAAATCTTATCAGGCTCTGTTTATGTTTTAGAGGTACCTTCATCCAAGAAGACCTTAAAATCAGTTCCTTGTCAAAGTATGAAAGAAATTTGATAATTATCGACCTAGGAGGAGAGGTTGAGTTAGTGGCAGGTTTCCTGTGCCCTTTCAATGTCAAAGGAAAGTCCTTCTTTTAAATTTAAAAAGTCAGGGATCCAGCTTGATAAAAAGGAAATAATATCCTCACGTTCTGTGTTTTCATGTAATCCAAAAATCCTGATGTTATTTCTCCTCTCCCTATTTTCCAAGTCATCTACTTTATTAATCAACCAAGTGTTGTGTTTAAGAAGCAGTTCTTTCTGTGTTTCCTCTTCCTTAAGTCTGCTTTCTAAGTCATTTAGAGAAACCTCTATTCCTGTTATCCTTGTCTGGTGTTGTATTTCCTTGAGGGTGTCGGCCTGTTTTTGACTGCTTGTTTTAAGATTTTCCAGGTTCTCTTTAAAATCAAAGACAACTCCTGCAGGGTAGATGCCATCTGGTGTAGTTCCTTCTTTAGGGCAGCATCCTGGTGAGAATTCTTCAAGTTGCTCATTTTAACAAGTGAATATATTTCCAAGCTTTATGACAGGAAATTGTTTGTAAAACGTCACCAAAGTTTCTAATTATGTAAATTAATCCTTTCTATAAGATTTTAAACTTTAAAGAAAAAAAAAAGAATATTTTTTCCTGTCTTATTTAACTAGTTATATGGAGCTCTAAAATACTGTTGCTTTCAGTTAGCCAGTCAGGTTCCGCCCTTTGGATGGCATTCTTAAAGCCAGATGACCCAGTACAAGGAAATCCTATGCTGATAAGTGGAAAAGGTATTGTTCTTGGATTCACTCTAAAGAAGCGGGCACAGCAATGCTCTCCTTGCCTCTCATACTGGATTACCTAGCAGACCAACTTCACAGAGGCCTGTCCTTCCCTTCCATTAAGATCCATGTCTCTGCCATCTCTGCTCATTACAGCACTGAGCCACCTCTCTTCTCTCAACCGCTCATCAAACAGTTCCTGAGAGGGACTAACAACTTAAGGCCACCAAGGAGAACCCCCACCCCTGCTTGGCACTTTAACTTTGTGCTAGAAACTCTCATGCTACCCCCCTTTGAGCCTGCAGTGTCAGTAAAGTTAAAAATTCTCTCTTGGAAAACAGCCTTGCTTCTGGCCATTACTTCAGCTAGAAGAGTGTCTGAGCTACAGGCACTTATGGCTGTGGAACCCTTCATTATTTTTCATGCTGACAGGGTCTCCCTCAGGACTAACCCTACTTTTATGCCTAAAGTGGTGTCCAGTGTGGCTCTCAACCAATCTATCCATTTTCCAACCTTTTTCCCTAATCCACAAAACAAAGGGGAAAGGATCCTGCACTCTTTAGACGTGCACAGACAGCTCAGATTCTACCTTGATAGGACTAAGCCCTTCAGAAAATCTGACCAGTTATTAGTCAGCTTTGCACCAGGGGCAGAGGGCAAGGCCATATCAAAACAAACCATCTCCAAACGGATAGCACACTGTATCCATTTCTGTTACAAACACCATGGGAAGCCACCCACTCTGGGGGTCAGAACGCATTCCACTAGGGCAGCTTCAACCTCTACAGCATTCCTCAGGGGATCCCCTACCAGGGACATCCTGGAAGCTGCTACCTGGAGTTCTGTTCACACCTTCACCAAGCATTACCACCTACCTATCTTTTCCAAATCCAGGGCAGGTTTTGCAACAGCAGTCCTGCAGGGCATACTAGCCAGCCCCAACTCTTCTTGACTGCCTTCACCCATTCTTCAGCTTTGGGAATCAACCCAAGTGTGATGGCTGCAACAATGAAACACGAAGAACATAGTACAGTTGTGTAGACCTACCATAAATGTAGATGTTGGAATGTATTCACTGTTGCAGTCCTGGTTTCCCACCCTCCCGCCCCCTTGTCTCTTTCTCCTTCTCTGTCTGTATTACTCCCCCTGACAGGGCTATTGGTATTTACTTTTTACTGGTGGTGTTTTTTCCACCATAACTTAGCTCCTTATTTGGGGGGCTCCTGACGTGGGGCAAGAAAGACTGATGTAATGGCGTCGGCTGCTTGTTTTTCTACCCTTGATGACCTGACGTCAGTCCTGAAGCGACAACAACCTACACAGAAATACTAAGTCTCTGGTATTCGGGCCGACTGAGAGCTACCTGCAGGCAGATAATCCAAGCGTGATGACTGCAACAATGAATACACTCGAACATATATATTTATGGTAAGTGTACACAACTGTACTTTCCATTAACTGTTTAAGTGAATTAAAGTCATATTTAAAAATTGTCCCTGATTTTGAACCTTTCTCCCCCGATCATTTTTGTTCAGAATTCTTGAACAAAGGACTTCAGAAGCATGGTGATGAGGTCCTGCCATATTCTTTTAAGAGACTCTTCCTCTTTCTCCAGGAATAGAAGTCATTTTGGCACCCCCTAGTGAGGTTATATCCTATGTAAGATGAGAGGCTGCAGGGAAGATATTTGCATGGCCAGGAAGAGGAATTCTTGAAGTGTTAAGAAAGGAAAACTTTACTGAGACAAAACTAGTAATGACATCATTTATATCACCTTATGGTGCATCAGCTCCATCTCTACATGCCCCTTCTGAAGGATGAAAGTCTGGAGGGAAGGCACCATATGTATGACCAAGGAGATAATTTTTTTATAATGCTGAGGGAAAGAGAAGGGAATCCTTACTAATACCACAAAATGACATAAAGTTGGCATCCCTCTCATTACCTGACATGATCATCTCAAAGGAAAATTTTAACTCACAGAACTTAGTCTGTTCTAGACATTCTAACTGGTCTTCTGTGAAGAGAGGCCATTTGCCTAGTAGGTTTAACCAGCTTGACAAAGTATAAATAAAATAAACTAATGTCTGCATTGCAAATCAGTACAGAATGATATGTACATTTCTTACATGCCTAGGGGCAATACTTAGAGTGCTGTGTACATTTGTAAATGTGTGAGTGATGGAAGCGACTGTAAGTGAAGGGAATTTTTGGTCTTACTCTTAGAGGCACCACATACCTGGAATGCTTGTAAAACATGTTTATAAAACTTTTTTTTTTTTTTTTTTTTGTGAAATCATTGGCAAGTTTTTTTTCCACTGAAGATGCACCAACAATTTTATTGTATTACAAGTATGGGAGACATACAGGACAGCATGTTTACTGCATTAATTAACTGGCTTTCTGTTAAAACTGGAATTCTTTGTTAAAAATAAAATTAAAAAAAATTTGAAAACTTGAAGAATTTAAAACAGTTGTTGCACCATGGATCAATTCAGTAAACCAATCAGCCAGCTGTGATCAGTTTAACGGTTCTAAAAGCCATTTGGAATAAGATTAGGCTGCTGAAATGAAAGCCAAAAAAAAAAAGTGAGCCACTCAACCAGTACTAAAAGTGAATACAACAGTACGTTTAATCATGTAACAGTCTCCAGTGTATCAGTGGGACATTGCAGTTTTGTACACAAAAGATGTAACCACTCTATGTGTCATAAGAGTGGAAATAAGGATGTTATTAGTTTTGTTTTGCCATGAGGAGTTGGAGCCTGTCATCTCACTTAAAAAAAAAACAAACCTAAAGTGTATTTAACATTAGTAAAATCCTGATGAAATGGAACCTGGTTTGCTAGTGCATATTTGTCCTGGCTAGCATAATGCTGCACCTTTTCTTTAGTCAGCTTACAACAAGCTTGTGTAAAAGTCAAACTGTATGCTGACTGTTAAGGACAGCTCAACTGAGGTACAACTCCATTAAGAGATTACTTACCTTGTTAGTGGTGCAACTGTAAAATAAAAGCCATTATAGTAACCTCAAGCTAAAATGTGGAAAACACCAGAATATTCATGTCTGTCAGGATTACATATTTTATGCTGTCATCGTTTTAAGAACAAGTACGTTCAATATAGCATGCAAATTGTAAAACTCTGTTAAAGCAGTAATATTAAAGCATGCATAATTTATACTAATAAAACAAACTAATTTCTTACCAGCAAAATCATTATTTAAATTACTATTCCGTACGATATGATCCACAAAAGTACCAGAAATGGCACAGAAAGCACCTGAGTTGCACAAAATAAAATTGTGGACAAGGTGTAATAGCAGTAATCAAAGCTGAACATACCTGTCAACATCTTAGCACAGGAAATCTGGACAAAGCCCAAAAATAGGGACAGAATTTAAATATTGCTCTTATAAACTTAGAAAGTTGCTAGAATAACAGGATTTGTGTAAGCATGTATTTTCCGAGGAAATATGGAGTTTGAAACTTAAATGTATGTTATTATTTAGTGACATCAGTCCTCGATGATTTCGATGAGTTCAGAGTAATGGTGAGTGTGGAAGAGAGGTGAAGAAGATAGTACAGGCAGAGTGGAATGGGTGGAGAAGAGTGTCAGGAGTGATTTGTGACAGACGGGTACCAATAAGAGTGAAAGGGAAGGTTTACAAGAGGGTAGTGAGACCAGCTATGTTATATGGGTTGGAGACGGTAGCATTGTCGAAAAGGCAGTAGTCCGATCTGGATGTGGCAGAGTTAAAGATGTTAAGATTGGGTGTGACTAGGATAGACAGGATTAGGAATCAGTATATTAGAGGGTCAGCTCAGGTTGGACAGTTTGGAGACAAAGCAAGAGAGGCGATATTGCGTTGGTTTGGACATGTGCTGAGGAGGGATGCTGGGTATATTGGGAAAAGGATGCTAAGGATGGAGCTGCCAGGTAAGAGGAAAAGAGGAAGGCCTAAGATGAGGTTTATGGATGTGGTGAGAGAGGACATGCAGGTGGTTGGTGTGAAAGAGCATGATGCAGAGGACAGGAAGTAATGGAAACAGATGATCCGCTGTGGCGACCCCTAATGGGAACAGCCGAAAGAAGATGATGATGATCAGTCCTCGATGATTTATCAGAAAACAACAAATTTTGTAAGGAACAGACCAAAAAATATGAGGCAAAAATCTGGACAGTTGAGAGGTATGAAACGGAAATGTTTTTTCTTAGTATGTGCCCATTTATGTTTCTGTTAGATCACTTAGACTTTGCCTTCTTGTTCTAACTCCATCTAAACAACCCCACTCCCTCCAGCACTGATTATTGATCAACTATGTAGAGAGAGATAAAAAGGTTGTTTTTATGCATTTCATTTATTAATAATTTTACTGGAATGATCTTGACTTTGTTACAAGTGAAGATATGCAAGTTAATGTAGCTCATTATGAACACTAATATATAGCTTTCTTGTTTCAAAACCTTAACTAGATTTGTGTTATTTTATTAAAGTTTGTAAGTTAAACATTGTAAATAATTGCAAGAAGGGTGATGGAGCAGAGTACAAAAATAGTGTCGTCAAATAATACCAGCTAGCCTTAGATTACATATTTATGTTTAAAAATAACATGCATGTGTATTTGACTCATTCTGACTTTTGGCAGTGACAGAAAAAGTGGGAACTAATAGTATATGTAAAGAATTGATAGCTTCAAGAAATACATTATATACTTTAGGGTGTGTTTTTAAGTTAAAAAAATGAAAGAATAGATTCGTGAAGTTAATAATTTATTTACACATAGTTGAACTACACTACTCCCCCCCCCCCCCCTCCAGTTACAACATAGTGTAGAGGATTGTGACTGGATTTCCAGTCATAACCAAGATGTTATGTCTTTATGACATAGATGTCAACAAATTCACCATGAGAGCGATGCTTGAGAGGTGAATGTTGATATCCATGTAGAGAAAAAAACAACTAAGTTATGATCAGAAAGACCTAATCATAATTCATTGTAATACATAGAGTTTTAGTGGTGGCAATTTACTACTAAGTTCAGAAGAAAAGTGTAAGAGAGTGAAATATTTTACAGCTTTGAAAGAGGTTAAATGTTTAGTAGTGTGACACAGACTGTGGCTAAAACCTAAGGGTCCTGTCATAAAGCTTTAAAAGCTAGCAGATATTTCGGGTCTGCATCATATGAATGAAAGTTCATATAAGCAAATGCTCTAATGAGCGAAAATGCCGGACATCGAGATGCGTGTTGCAGGATCACAGTACAGTGAAGATTGGAGTATTTGCCCTTTCCTCACTGTAGTGTGATCTCGAAGTTAGTATATATATTAGCACGGAGTCTGGGGGGCACAGCCCCCCACAGTATTGTTTTTGATATCCGGCATTTCTTGCTCATTGAGCTATCACTCATTTGAACTTTTGTTCACATTGTATAGACACGATATTTCAACTTTATTCTGCCAGACTTTTTTTGCATACATGTGCATCAGGAAAGTATTTTACAGCTTATAGAGTTATTTTAGCCTATTGCTGCTGTTCTTTGGAGACTAGCTCCGACTGTTCTTATGCTCCTGCATAGGACTAGTGCTTAGCAGTTTTTTGTTAAGGACTTTAGTACATCAGAAAGTTGCTTAACAAAGTTGCCTTTTTCTTGAATTCAGAGCTTAATTGTGGTGCTTCATGTACTGCAGTAGAATAAAAACAAAGTGTATGCTGCATAAATAGCTACAGGATTAAGCAGAAACATGTTAAATAAGTTTAATCTAGGTATATTACTGTAAGTCTCTTATTTATATTCAATTTTCAGGCATTTCGGTGAGATTAAGAGAATTATATATGCAGCTACGTCTGTACAATTAGTTGATGTTCATCGTTCCCACTGTTCCAGTAGTCTTTAGGTTATATGGGTTGTTTCTCTACCTAGGAAACCACAACTGGCTTAACTGCACAAAGTGCTGCCTACCCATCTAAGCCTTCACTTTGACTGGTGATTGGCTAGCACCAAGGAGGAGAATCAGCAGGAAGAGTAAAGATTTCTTTAGTGCCTTTGTGCCATATCAAGAAGAAGCATCTTTTGGGCTTAACAGGAGCAACAGTTGGCTAGAAGCTTAATTTCTAGCAATGAAGAACCCCATTGTGGAAACCCTCCACACAGAAATTGTTGCCCTTTTAAGAAAATATTATTTAATTTCATTTCCTGACTAAAAGAGATATCTCCTCTTTAAGAAACCCGAGTAACTTTTTTGTCAGTATCAAAAGCTTCCTGTCAGGGACTCCTATTTATAACTACCTGTGTTATGTGGTTAATTAAGGGCTAATTTTGACTAAATATATGCTCTGCTTGTGTAAACTTTTAAAATTGTGGCTAAAAGATATATCTTACGATGGGCAGGTATGTGTTTTACAGTTTTGTGCTTATGCTCACTTTGTGACAACCTAACTGCCATATATTCAAAAACAGATTGCCTTAATTGCATATGGGTAGTAGTAGTGCTCTGGTACCCTCCCTCTGGCAGCCTGTCAAAGCTCAGAATTCCTCTCACTGCCTGTCTGCGAGGGTGAAGAACCAATCACTTGGCAGGACCAGAACAGTCCTTACCAGATCTCTTGGGATATTGCTTCTCTCAAACTGGGTGATATCAGCTGCAATGCTCAGATAAACTCCTTTTGGGGTTTTATTTATCCCTCTGCCTTTTCTGTCATTGCTTAAATAGTGTATTCTGCTGTTTTGACTTTTGTTTTTTCTGATGAGGAATTTTGTGTGTGCTTCTGTTTTCACTTTGACTTAACACAGTAAAACCTGTTGATTAAAAGCTTCATTTGGAAGCTTTGACAGGAAGACTTGTATTGCATTTTTCCTTTGGTTTATGATTGTATGAGGTGATTGAGTAGCCTTACAGTTTTTTAAAAGACTTTCACATTTAAAGTGCAATTTTGGTGCCATTTTGTATGTTAAACATTTCTGACAGTAATTTTTCATCATTGTATGATTATTTCTGGTCAAATACTGTTTCCAGCTATAGTCATTCATATGGACTGAAACTAGCTTTTTATTTTGCAAAATCAGGGAATTTCTGTGCATGCATTTTGTGCTTTAAACTGTAGGACTGAAGATACTGTCATTTACTCAGTACAGTATTCAGAAAAGTGTCCTTACAGATATAGTGTTTAGATTGCCATTTAGATGGAGAATAGTGGGATTTGTCCATCTTCTTACTGGGCTAACTGTGCAGCCAGTATTTGACACTGAACTGTGGAGGCAGTATTTGGCATTGAACTGGCTAGTTTCTTGCCCCCTGACTTGGAGTCAGCAACCCGCGCGCCCCCCCCCCCCCCATCCGTCTTCACCATCTACACTTAAAAACATGAAAGAATAAATTATAAATTAAAAATGCCTCAAGCTATGGCCTGCAACTCTGCAGTAAGTAGCCTTAGCTTTTGGTAGGCTGTCAGACTACTCACCTTCTGTTACCACCAAGTTCTCTAGGGTGGTTGTAGTGCCACAACTGTATGTGACATAAGGGTCAGGCACATCCTTCAGGGCTGAACCATTGCCTACTACAGGTATAGGAGAACCAAACCAGTTAGGTGCAGGGGAAATCAAGGATATAGAATATGTTGCCTGTATTGATACTCCCTCCCCAGGGGATTCTCCCATTAATGTAGTGTATCCCAAAAATAGACAAAAGTTCCAGTAGGTGGTGGTGGAACAGCAGTCTCTGATTGTTTTTTTACCTGAGATGGTAGCTGTGGCTAGATCCATTATTCAGGGGGCTGCATGCCCAGGTTATGACTATTGCCAGTGCTTTTAGCACTGATCAGTCTCCTAAGGATCCTCCTTTTGAAAGAGATTCTCAGTCTGAAGACAGGTACAGATACCCAAACAGTTGATGTTATATTGTCCTATCTCGCTTTCATTCTTACAATGATAGGTTCGGAGCCGAACCTCGGCTCCGACTCGGCCAATTAATTAGCTGAAAGTCTCAAAGCTGGCACGTGGCAAGAAGGTATCCCACAATGCAGTGGTGTAATTCCCCAGATCTTGTTTGCCGCTTTACGAGGTTGGATGCGCTCGTCTTGGCCATGGCTAAGTTGTGTAAAATTTTTTCTATTACCTTTGTCTAAACTTGTTATATTTGCATATATTTAGCTTTTATTATATTAAATTTAACTTGTTGTTCCTACTGCTGCTCTTTCTTAAATAGTGATAGTTTTTTCCCCTTTAGCATGGCTTTTGCCGTCGCTTTGTAGACTCCTTTGGTATCCCGTGTAGTATTTGTTGTTCGTCTGTTAGTCTCTTTATAGCTCGTTTAAGTTAGAAAGCTATTTGCCCGTTTGTTAGAGGGCTTGTACTGTTTTATTGTTTTGTCTAGAAAATAGAACCATTTGAGTTAGAGGTTCTATTTTCTACCCCTGATTGTCGCTCCTTGTGTTGTCCTGTAGTAACTTTTGGTGTAGCTTTAACTGTATTAGTCTTAGCTAAAAACTTTCTGGTTGTTGTTGCTGTCGCCTTTAGGGTCTTAACTTGAAAATGTCCAAAGACCAAAAACAGAGAGAACATAAGCCTTTTGGGCTTTAAGAAATGTCAAAAGTGCTCGCAAAAAATGTTCATCTCGGATGGACGTGTTATTTGTGTTTATTGCCTTGGTACCTTTCATCTCCAAGAAGACTGCACCATTTGTCATTCATTTAGTGCTAGAGTTCTTCAGGAAAGGAGAAACAATTTGATTCTGAAAGGGCTCTTAAAGCCTTATTTTGAGGAAGCCATCCATAGTTCTTCTTCCTCTTCTTCGTCTCCTTCCTCAAAAAAGGATAAGTCTTAGAAAAGACGATCACCTGCAACATCGGCTCAGTAGGAGCCTCCAGCCTAAAATTTCAAAGGCCACTATTTCCTCAGCCCCACAGTCCTCGGAGCTGTCGGGGGTCTTTTTGGTTAACAGGTCTGGTACTTTGGCTCCAAAGCCTTCGGAGCCACAAGATACCTCCACTCGGAACCGGTCCATTGATATTTCGCCAGTTTCTTCGATGTTGAGATCACCAATCCTTCATAGGTCTCACTCTCCTTCCCTATCTTCCAGGTCTACCAGAAGTTTATCAGATGATGACGTGGAACGGGTGGTGCGCAGACTGTTGAAGTCACCAGCGCTTACTAAATTATTCTTGGCTCCCATTCATTTGGTCTCGGAGCCTACTGTACCTACTATTGTTCCTCCTCCTCCGAACCAAGCTGGTCCTTTGGAGCCAGAGTACCTGGTACCGTATACTGTGGACCCGTCGATTTCAGGACCCCCTTCGGTGTTCACGGAGCTGACATCTGCTCTGACTCTCTTGGTGCCGTCTGGGGAGTCTGGGAGCCGGGGGTTCTCTGGTAGGCTCCTGGGGGATTCTTGGCCCCCATCTCCTTCGGTGCCAAGTTTACACCTCGGAGCGTCGGCCTGGGTTAGCTCTGCTCCCACATTGGCCTCGGGTCTGATCTCATTGGTTCTGTTGCCTTCCTCTGTCTCTTCAGAGCTGGGGGAGTTTTTGGAGTCGGCAGGATCCATCTTTGAGCTGATGAGTGTGTTGTCTACCCATTCAGCACCATAGAAAGATACCAGTACTCATCTCCCTAAGGCACTGTCTCGACACCACCCATTCCACAGGACAGCAGAGATCCAGAGCCTCAGGATCCCTCAATGGCCGAACCCCTCTCATCCAAGGCCTCCCCAGAATATCCTTCTGAGGAGTCACCTCAGAAGAGTACCTGCAAGAGGAAACATGTTGACTCCCCAGACGAGTCCATCACTTCAGACACTGACCTCGATGAGTCAGAAGGGTCCCCAAGGTTGTCCTGTGATGATATCTAATTTGCAGGTATTCTAAAGATCCACAAGCAAAGAAGTGGCTGGCAGGCCACCACCCCTTCTGATGAGGAGTCAGTGTACCTGAAGGCTTTTGGGTCTCAACCTTCAGCCTCCTGGGTGTCTCCGCCTTTTGATGAGTAATGGGCCTGGTTAGTCGAAAGGCGTGGGAGTCACCTGACACTATGGAAACAGTCCCTCGGAAGCCAATCAAATTTTTGTCAGCACCTTCGGGCAAGGATTTTCTAACTAGGGGGGTACCCGTAAATGCTATGATGGTGGCAGCCGCCACTAAGAAGGAACTTGCAGAGACTTCCTCATTGTTCATCCTCCGAATAAAGACTATCGAAAGATGGACAGATACAGGAAGTGTGTCTTTTCTTCAGAGACGTTCTCACTGCGATCGCTGAACTAGTTATCCCACTTTACAAGGCTACAAAGAGATCTCTTGAAGGAGCTAGGTTCATTAGCTGCGGGGGTTAATGAGAAGGTCTCCTCCCAGCTGTCAACCTTAAATTCCAATGTCAACACCTCCATGAGGCTCATATCTTACACAACAGATTGAGCGAACAGAGCAGCGGGTTTTGGAGTTTCCCTTAGGAGACACTCCTGGATGCACTTGTGCAATTTTGCAGAGCCCTTTAAGTCTACCTTTACTAATGCCCCTTTTGATGGTTCCTCACTCTTTGGACCCAAAGTAAAAGACACTTTAACCCAGTGCGAGCAGGAAGGGAAAACTTACTCTGCCATTGGAGTACATTTTTCTGTACCTTCAAGGCCTTATCCCAAAGACGAGACGAGTGGAAAGATGTGGTTCAAAAGATTCCAGAGATTTTTGCAGGACGCACGGGGTGATACCGTCCCCAGGGGCAGAGGGGGAGGTAATAAAGGTAAAAGCCACTCCAGAGGTAGAGGGGGCCCGCAAAACCATGGTGACCGTGATTCTTTTCGTGGGTGCCCTTATCAGTGTTCCTGAAAGGAGGCCCGACTGCTCTACCCTGGAGGCAGTCTGGGGACGTTTATCAATGTACCCAGAAGCCTGGCAAAATATTACAAACGACAAATGGGTACTAAATATAATATCCAGAGGGTACTCCATCCCTTTTTCCAACCCTGTTTCACAGACCAAAACAATACCAGATGTTCCACCCAATCTAAGGGAACAAGCAACTATAGAGATTCAAATGTTGCTCCACAAAAGAGTCAACCAAAAGTCCCTGCAGACCAAATAGGATTCAGAACTTATTCAAGATTCTTTTTGGTGCCAAAAAGAACAGGGGACTGGAGGCCCAGATTAGACATAAGCAAGTTAAACTAATCTGTCAAGAAGTCAAAGTTCCGAATGGTGACACTGCAGTCTATACTTCTCTTTTTAGGGAAAGACAATTGGATGTGCTCGATAGACCTTCAAGATGCTTACTACCACATAAAAATGGACAGGACATCAAGAAGGTACTTACGCTTCTGGTTGGGAGACAGCCATTACCAGTTCAGAGCTCACCTGAGACGGCTAGGATTCTGTGTGATTCCCTATCTAGATGACTGGCTCCTGTCTGCCACCACCAAGCATCTACTCCTACAAGCCAGGGAGCTAACTTTAGACATCTGCAATCAGTTGGGCATTACAGTAAATTCTGAAAAATCTGCCCCGTTGCCCTGTCAACATATTAATTACATTCATAGGCACAGATCTTGACACTTCATGTATGGTAGCACATCTTCCAACAGAAGGAGTTATGGCACTCAGGCAGCAAATACTTCACCTCCTTCCTAAGACCAAAGTGAAAGCAGAGATAATTCTAAGGTTACTAGGAACAATGGCCTCCATGATTACATTAGTCCCTCTTGCCAGAATGCACATGAGGATTCTTCAATGGCTGTTATTCTCCCAATGGTCACTTCAGGAGCTTCTGATGTCTCATATGATCAAAATAACGGAATCTTGCAAGAATGACTTAAGGTGGTGGATACACTCCACTCATGTGACAATAGCCTTCGTTCCACATCAACCAGTAGCAACAGTGACCACGGATGCTTCCCAGATAGGGTGGGGGGGCATTATCTGGGAAGAACAGTCCAAAGTACATGGCAAGAACACGAAGCTCACTTGCATGTAAATGTTCTATAGATGAGAGCAGTGCTTCTTGCATTGCAAACACTTCAAGACTCTCTCCCTCTAGAGACTATTGCGATAGTCAGACAATATGTCTGTGGTTTGGTACATAAACAAGCAGGGGGGAATCGGATCTTACCTCCTTTGTCGAGAAGCCCTAAGAGTGTGACAATGGGTAGTTTCTTCCCAGCGCTTTCTAATTGCAACGCACATTCTGGGGAAGTCCAATGTGATAGCGGACAAGCTGAGCAGAACAATCCTAATGCCTCACGAGTGGTCTTTCAGTCACAATGTAGCGGAAAGGATTTTCCAAACATGGAGACAAGCCTAGCTGCGATCTCTTTGCCACTCCCATGAATGCCAAGCGCAGCAACTTCTTTACCCTAATCCCCCCTCCGGGGGAGACACCAAGAGATGCTGTTGCTCACTATTGGCCCTAGAGACTTTTATGCCTTACCTCTGTTTCCTCTCATATCCAGAGTAATTCAGAAAGCACAATGCTCGGGAAGCAGGTTAATTCTCATTGCTCCTTACTGGTCTTGCCAAGTTTGGTTCTCCTTCCTTTGGCCTCATCTTCAGGAGAAGCCGTGGATTCTGGACCCAGTGCCAGATCTGCTGACTCATATGTCAGGGGAGCTTCATCCTTCTCTCCACACCCTAAAACTGAGCTTGGCTGCTCCACTTCCCAATTTAGTCAGGCTTCACAATTTTACTCCTATAGTTAGACATATCTTAATGTCCTCGCATAAAGCTTCTACAAGAAAGCTGCATTCTAGTAATTGGAAGAGGTTTTTCCCTTTGCGCTCAAGATAAGAACATCGATCCTTTTTCTGCACCTATTCATTCTGTTTTGAAATTTTTGCCAGAACTGTTTCAACAAGGCTCAGCTGCAGCAACCATCAGGGTTCAACTCGCTGCAATTTCACATTTTGACACGGGTGATTTTACTTCCAACTTAATGTCACTTAGGATGTTCTTCGTGTTTCACTATTGCAGTCATCACACTTGGGTTATCTGCCTGCAGATAGCCCTCAGTTGGCCCGAATACCAGAGTCTTGGGATTTCTGCGTCGGATGCTGCCATCTTTTCCATGACATCATGGGTATAAAACATGGAGCCGATGCCATTACATCAGTCTTTCTTGCCAAGAAAGAGCCCGGAGCAGCAACATTTTGCAAGTGCCCGTTGGCCACTACCTGAAATTTTCGTTTTTTTGAGTTTCAGACCTGAAGTCTTCAAAAGCTAAGTACCCCATTGGGGATTCCTTTTTCTTGCTCTAACCGATGTCAGAAATAATTAACAATTGTCTTGCCTGTGGAAAGCAAATACCTCACAGAGATTTTCATTCTTACTGCATCACCTGTTTAGGCCTAGACCACAACATCCCTAGCTGTCAGTTTTGTACCTTGTTTAACGCCTGAACCATTCATCGTTGGGCTATTTTTGTAGCTGAATTTTTTCACTCTTGTTCTCCGTATACTGAAATGGCTTCAGTAAGCCATCCGACTACCAATCTTCCGAAAAAGCACAAAGACAAAGACAGACCGCAGAGGTCAAAAACTGCCAACGATGCTTCCGCTAAGCTAGTCGCCAGTTCGCCGGTACTTAATGAGGTGCCTTTGCCGCCCCTGATGCCCGCTTCGACAAATTCACAGGCCTCTGCTAAGACCCATTCGGAGTCCAGTATGCTGCGAGATGCTTTTTCGACTATGGAACCCGCGGATGTCTCTACCTTGGGTGGGTCCAGAGTGGCTTCTGAGGGTGTATTCTGACCTATCAATATTCATATTAAACCGACAATTTAATTTCCAACTAAAACTACTCAGTTTCTCAGGCCCAGAGTTGCACTACGCCTAGAAAACTGACATCCAAAGTGCATGCTCAAGCTCCCATGCCACAACAACAAATGCTTACAATGGCTGAAGACCAAAAGACAAAGAATTGAATTTCCTTCTGATTCTACAGACCTGATGACTCTGACCTTTCTGATTACCAGGACATACCCTTATCTACCTATGAGGATTCAGATGCAGAGGAATCCATCCCCTCTGCCTCCCCTCCAGAGGATTTTTCCTTTGGTGAAACCTTGCATACCTTAAGAGAGCATTTCCGCTGGAAATGCCAAGACTATCCTCAGTCCAAAAAGAGGCTCGGGGAATTTTAGATTTGCCTCAGCACAGGCCTCTAGCTATACTGCCTGTCCTTTATATTGTAGATGATGCCTTCTTGGAGTCCAGTCTTACTCCTGACACCTTACCATTAGCTCCTAGAAAACCTGACAAGTACTACGGAGTACCAGACGTTCACAAATTTCTCTTTAAGAATGCTACTGTGTATCCAGAGACCATTTCCCAGGGACCTAAAGGCATTAAGGCTACTACAGCCAAAAACCCTACCCCTTCAGACAGGGATTCTAGAACTTTAGACAGATGGGGTAAGAAGGTATATACCTCTGCAACTCTTGCAATCAGGGCTTTGAATTGCCAGTTTCACGTGTTGAAGTACCAGCAACATATTATGGAACTAATTAAACAAAAAATGGTGTTACTTCCAGATTGTGCAGAAAATAAAAATTTACAATAGTTAATACATTCTGCATAACAAGTTAGTAAACATAATTTGCAGTGTGGGTTTGATGCCTTAGAAGCATTTTGCAGGGCTGCTGTCACTGGGTCTGTATTGAGAAGGCATGCTTGGCTAAAGGAACAAGTCTTGCCTGACCATGTCAAAGCAAAATTACTAGATGTTCCATTAAATCAGGAACATTTGTTTGGCACAAAAGCAGAAGAAGTTATTAAAAAGATGGAAGAAAAAGCTAAATCTATGCAAACCGTCAAAGATTTCTTACAGGTGCAGCGACCTATTTTCAGTAGGCTTTGGCCTTCAAAAAACTGGTCCTTTCCAGTCCCTCTCAGGCCTTTTCAGTCCAAACCCAGGGGAAACAGACCAGCAAGACTACAGTCTCAGGGTATGCAGAGATCTAAACATGGAGTGTTTCCACCTCAAAACCAGGGAGTGGTAAGCCACCCCCTTATGGAAAAAGTTCACAATGACTTTCCAATTATACTTCCCAGCCATGCCCAAGTACTTGCACCCCTAGGAGGAAAACTCACCCTTTATGCAAAAAACTGGATGTCCGTTACTCAGAACCGATGGGTTCTAAACATTGTATCCCAGGGATACAGATTCTACTTCCACTCACTGCCAACACCAAGTGGGTTGCCAGACTTTCCTCCAAACCAGCGGGCAGAGGCTCAAAAGCAAATACTTTCCCTTCTCCATATCAGGGCTAGTCAACCTGTTCCAGTAGAACAAAGGGGACAGGGTTTCTACTCCAGACTGTTCCTGGTGCCCAGAAAAGAGAGCTCTTGGCGCCCTATCCTGGATCTATCAATTCTCAACACCTTTCTGGTAGTCCCAAAATTCAGAATGCTTACACTGCAACAGCTTCTTCCTATGTTAGCCAAGGATGCCTGGTTAGTCATCCTGGACTTTAAAGAAGCTTATCTGCACATCCCCATAAGGGAGTCTTGTAGGAAATATCTACGTTTCAGGGCAGGCTCTGTGCACTATCTGTTCTCTGCACTTCCCTTTGGCTTATCTACTGTGCCCAGAGTATTCACAAAATTCCTGGCTCCTGCCTTTGCATACTGCAGGCAGAGAAATATTCAAATCTACCCACACTTGGCTGATTGCCTGATTCAGGTGGACAGTCCAGAATTGCTACTTCAGCACCTGGCATTTGTAAAAAGACTTCTAACTTCACTGGGATATACCTTCAATGAAAAGAAATCACAACTGGTGCCCAGCCAACAAATTGTATTCCTGGGAGTAGGCTTGAACACAACTTCCCAGATGGCATTCCCCACTCCAGAAAAGCAGGTCCATTTGACAAACTATTTCAAACTGATGGCCAACAAAACCCAGCTATCTGCAAAGAAAATACTGCAAGCCCTTGGGTTCATGGCCTCATGCATTCTGCTAATTCCATATGCAAGACTGCATATGAGGAAACTCCAGTGGTACTTAAAAAGTCTCTGGTGTCAACATTCTCATGACCTGGAAACAGTGATTTCTATCATACCTTGTCTAAGGGCAGAGTTCCTTTGGTGGGCAGAAGCATGCAACCACAACAAGGGATTTCCTTTCACTCAAATTCCTTGCCGCCCAAACCCTGACAACAGACGCATCAGACTATGCATGGGGGGTCTCACATGGCAGGCAAATGCATTCAAGGCAAATGGAGCCCAGAACAAATTCCTGTGCATATCCATCAAAAAGAGATGTTAGCTGTACAGACTGGTCTGACAGTCTTCAAATACCTTATCCTTCCAGGACAGCTCCTGATAAAGACAGACAACACCACAGTTATGTGGTGCAGGGCGGGTCTCGTTCTTACCCACTCTGCAGGTTAGCCATGGCTATGTGGAACACAGCCTTGAGCATCCAAGTGCACCTACAAGCTCAATTCCTGCCAGGCAAGCAAAATTCACTGGCAGACAATTAAGCAGAAATCTACTGGACCCTCATGAGTGGAAACTGGAACCCAACTCATTCAAACTTCTAACCCAGATGTGGGGAACACCAGAGGTGGACCTTTTTGCCTCCCCCCAAAACCATTAATTGAGCAAATTTTACACCAGGAACCCTCACAGCAGAGCCTGGAAGGTGGACATCCCTATCCTTTACATGAGAAAACCTCTCAATTTATGCATTTTGTCCTCTGCCCCTCCTCTCAAAAGTACTACTCAAGATCAAACAGGACAGGCCAAGGGCAATCCTTATTGCACCAGACTGGTCACGCCAACACTGGTACCCACTCCTACGCAGTCTGACAGCAGTGCCACCCTGGCACCTACATCAGACACCTTCCCTGCTGTCTCAGCAGGAGGGACAGATTTTGCATCCACAGCTGCAAACCCTAAACCTTGCATCCTGGCTTATCCCCTGAATACACCACCAGCATCCCTCAGCAAACAGGTACTGGACATCATCCTTGAGGCCAGAAGTCCTAGTACTAGGAAATCCTATGCTGAAAAGTGGAAAAGATATTGTTCTTGGAATCAGTCTCAAGGAAAGGACACAGCTGTGCCCATCTTACCTCAAATCCTTGATTACCTAGCAGAGCTGCTCCACAGAGGCCTATCCTTCTCATCCATTAAGATTCATGCCTCTGCCATCACAGCTCATTATAATACTGAGCCTCCTCTCTTTTGTCACCCTCTCATCAGACAGTTCCTGAGAGAAGCTAACAATTTAAGGCCCCCTAGGAGAGCACCCACCCTGGCCTGGGACCTTAACTTTGTACTGGAAAAGCTCACACTTCCCCCTTTTGAACCTGCTGCTTCAGCAGAGTTAAAATTCCTCTCTTGGAAAACAGCCTTACTTCTAGCTATTACTTCAGCAAGATGAGTGTCTGAATTACAGTCACTAATGGTGGTGGAGCCCTTCATTATTTTCCATGCCGACAGGGTTTCCCCTCAGGACTAACCCTTCCTTTATGCCCAATGTGGTATCCAGTGTGGCATTAAACCAATCCATCCATTTGCAAAACTTTTTCCCTAATCCTCAGAATAAAGGGAAAAGAATCCTGCACTCCTTGGACGTGCACTGATAGCTCAGGTTCTACCTTCACAGGACTAAGCCTTTCAGAAAATCTGACCAGCTGCTTTTCAGCTTTGCTGCAGGGGCAGAGAGCAAGGCCATTTCGAAGCAAACCATTTCCAAATGGATAGCACACTGCATCCATTTCTACTACAAGCACCATGGAAAACCTACCCCTCTGGGGTTCAGAACTCATTCCACTAGAGCTACTTCAACCTGTGCAGCATTTCTCAGGGAAGTCCCTACCAGAGACATCCTGGAAGCTGCTACCTGGAGTTCTGTACACACCTTCACCAAGCATTACCACTTACCTATTTTTTTCTAAATCCAGAGCTGGATTTGCTACAGCAGTCTTACAAGGCCTGCTAGCCAGCCCTAACACTTTCTGACTGCCTCCACCCTTTCTTTTCTTTGGGAATCAACCCAAGTGTGATGACTGCAGCAGTGAAACATGAAGAACATAGTATAGTAGTGTACACTTACCATAAATGTAGATGTTCGAGTGTATACACTGTTGCAGCCCTGGTTTCCCTCCCTCCAGCCCACTGGCTTTCTCTATCCTTTCTACATATCCTCTTTATGGCCATCTTTTATGGCAGGGCTATTTACTTTTTACTGGAGGTGTTCCACACCATGTAATAGCTTCCTATTTTGGGGGCTCCTGACATCTGGGGCAAGAAAAACTGATGTAATGGCGTCGGCTGCATGTTTTATACCCCTGACGTCATGGAAGAGGTGACAGCATCTGCTGCAGAAGTCCCAAGACTCTGGTATTCGGGCCAACTGAGGGCTACCTGCAGGCAGATAACCCAAGTGTGATGACTGCAATAGTGAATACACTCAAACATCTACATTTATGGTAAGTGTACACAACTGTACTTTGTGTAGAGCCTTCTTAAAAGGTGCCTCCTTATTAAGACCTCCCTTTATGGAACCCCTTTCTACTTCGGATCTAAATTTTCTTTTGTCTCATCTCACGTTACCACCTTTTGAGCCCTCTTCATCTTCAAACCTCAAGTTCCTTTCCTGGACGACCTTGTTTCTAAGTGGCTATAACTTCTACTAGAAGGGTATCAAAGTTACAGGCTCTTGCTATTAAACTGCCATATTTGATTTTTCATAAGGATAGGATATCCTTGCGTACAAACCCATCCTTTCTACCTAAAGTCTCTTCTCCAAACAACATAAACCAATCTATAGAACTGCCAGTGTTTTCTCCTAATCATAGCAACAAGGCAAAGTACAAATTGCATCAACTGGACGTGCATAGACAACTCAGATTCTATTTGCATAGGACCAAAGACTTCAGAAAGTCTGACCAATTATTTGTATCCTTCTCTGATGCAATAGAAGGAACTTCAGTCTCAAAAAATACTCTTTCCAATTGGCTTTCAAATTGTATTGTATTCATCTATAACTCAAATCACAAAGATTTACCTTTCAAAGTGAAAGCTCATTCCACTACAGCAATGGCTATGTCATCTTCTTTTCAAGCCAGAATTCCCATGGATAATATTTGTGCAGCAGCTACTTGGGTCTACTCCGCATACTTTTATCACTCATTACAAAGTGGATTTGGCCAGCAGGGACAGGGCATCCTTTGGTTCCATGGTGCTTAAAGGTATACTCCCATGAGCCACCCAGGGAAAAGGTGCTAGGGACACTGTCCCATCATTGTAAGAATGAAGGCGAGCTAGGACAACATAACATAAAGAAGTTATGTACTCACCATAACGTTCCATGTTTGTTGTCCGTCTCGCCATTCATTCTTACGAACCCTCCCTCCTTCCCCCTGCCAAAGACTCATTGTGGACCTGGTAGATATGTTTACTACTTTCAGGAGTTCTTTGCTTCACTTTGTTTCTCCTTCCAGTATGTATAGTTTGGATGTGGATATATGTATATTTGTATATGTTTGTAGATATGTATATTGTGTACATATCATTAAGTAGTAGCAGCAAACAAAGATCTGAGGAATTACATCACTGCATTGTGGGATACCTTCCTCCATGAGCCAGGTTTGAGACTTTCAGCTAAGTATACAGCCAAGTCAGAGCCGAGGATCGGCTCCGAATCCATCATTGTAAGAATGAACGGAGAGATGGACAACAAACATGGAATGTTATGTTGAGTACATAACTTCTTTTTTTTCTTTTTCCCGAGTGTTGTCTAGATTCAGAGCTGTATTCAGTTTGGCGCTATCTCCGTCTGCCCCCAAAATTTGCAGGGTTTATGATCTCTCAGAGGATGAGGTCCCAGATATTGAAACCTTTCCTCCTTTAATCCCAGCATTGGAGGTTATCTTCAAGAAAGCTTGTAGTTCCCATCTCTTTATTGAGGCTATGCCTAAGAATGTGTTGTAAGAAACTTAGGGTATGCTTGGCCTTTCTGGTCTCCAAGACCCTTTGTTTGTGGACCCTGCTTCGATGTCCACAGTGATTTTTGCTAATAGGAAGGCCATGTCTTCTTATAACCCAATTCCTCCAAATAAACTAGGTGATTAGAACCTCAGGAAAGGAAGCTAGTGCAGTCCAGCATGGTTGCTTTTAAAGTGTTGAACTATCAGAGTTTTACATGAAAGTTGGCATTGAAATGCATGTACAGTTTAGATGAATTTGGTGCATCATTGCCTGCAAAGCAAAAGGTCTGTGTTAGAGATATCCTCAGTGTTTCTCATATGAGAAAACATGCCTTAAAAGTGCCTCGGAAAGAGCTGATATGATTTCTAGAAATGCAGCATTGTCAGTGGTGTTTAGGAGGTATGCTTGGCTACACTGCCAGAATTTTTCGGATGACCTAAAAATGAGATTTTGAATGATCCTGTTGAGTATGCTTGTGAGTTTGGGTGTACCAGCTAATGAGATCCTTAAAGACTCAGATAACATTGGTAAAAGTGATGTAAGGAGTGTTGAAAATGTTCTCTATATTGCAAGATAACTTTTGGTGGCCTAAGAAACAGAAGTCCCAGCTGAACAAGAACCAGTGCAATAAAAGGAAACAGCAGAGTGAGAACTCCACCAAACTGAATAAGAAGAGTTCCTTTTCTAAAAAGGATACCTCCCAACACATGACTATGCTATGATGCAGCACCTACCTTTATCAAGTCCTCCGTTGGATACATTGTCTCTCAAGTTAGCTCTGAAGAAGACAGCCTGGCTGTCAGTGGTTTCTGGCATATGAATGCCAAACATTGTTGGTGGGGTTACAAATGGCAGTGGAAAGACCACCACTTCTGTTCAGGAGAGTTCCTCTTCATCTGCTGAACCAGACTTTGATATTCCCTCATGTTCTCTACCAAATGCTGGGCTCAGGGGTCATAGAACCGGTCCCTTCTTCAGAAAGAATGAGAGGTATCTTCTCCAGAATTTCCTTGTTTACAAAAAAGAGCAGTTGTAAAGGCCTGTGTTGGACCTTACTATACTGAGTGCGTTTGTCAAGTTTCCCAAGTTCAAGATGTTCACCCTGCAGATAGTGCTTCCTCGGTTCTGCTTCATGATGACCCTGGACTTGAAGGATGCCTATCATCATATCCTCATTGTTCATTGCTTCAGGAGATATCTGAGATTTGTTGTGTCTGTTTGGCGCGATCAGTTTTCTGTATTGCCCTTTGGGCTCTCTATCCACCACACTGTGAGTGCTCTCTGAATACTTTGTTCCAGTAGTGGTTCACTGGTGGACTCTGTGGATTCACATTTGTCCATACTTGGGCGATTTACTGTTCTGTACAGAGTCTAAGTGTTTGGAATTGCTGGAGAAGGTTTCAACTTTATTCTCCCATCTAGTGTTCAAGCTGAACCTCCAAAAGTCACGTCTGACACCCTCACAAAGACTCATCTTTTTGAGGTGATTGATCAACTCCAACAAGAGAATTCCTTTTTTCCCCAAAGACAAGGTCTTAGCCTACCAGATGAAGTTTCTGAAATTCTCCAAGAGGAATGTCGCTTCAGTGAGAGAATTCCTAAAAATTCTTTGACTTATGGTGTCCATAATTCTTATGACACTATGGCCTATCTTCCCATGAGAAAAATTCAATGCTATGTCTGGAATTGTTGGACCCAACATCTCCATTTCATGGAATCTCAATTGCTGGTGCTGTCCTTCATTAGATGTGAGTTGTATTGAGGAAAGATTAGTTGAACATCAGTTCAGGGCTTCCTTTCTCCCTATGTGGTGCTAGTACAGTCTGTCCAGACAGATTCGTCTGAATTTGCCTGGGGAGGTGTTTCACTGGGGACACATGAAATCACATCAGTATCAAGAAGATGTTGGCAGTGATTTATTCCTTGATAGTCCTTCACCTCTTTTGGACTTCAGATCCATTTTTAGTGGTTACAGACATTACCGCAGTGATGTGGTACATCAGCAAACAAGGGGGTGTGAGGTCTTACCCCTTTGCTGTTTGCCAGTAATAACCTCGCGTACCATCAGAGCAGAAAACTGTGGCAAACAGATTAAGCAGATCCTGGGCAGAGTCACATGGGTGGAAACACAAACCTGTAGTGTTCTAAGATCTAGTCTGGGTTTGGGGAATACCTCAAATAAATCATTTGCCTCCTGAAATTCTGTTCTCAACATCCTTGCAGCCATGCTTGGAAGACAGATGCATTCTCATTCCCTTGGACAGGAATGTTTCTGCATGAGTTTCTACCCTTTCCACTAATTCAGAAGGTACTTCTGAAAGTTCAAAGACAAACACCAAAGATAATTCTGGTCACCCCCTTTTGGCACAGGTAGTCTTGGTTCTCCCTGTTAATGTTATTGGCCAAGGGCAATTACCACAGACTTTCTCACAGGCTGGATCTGCTCACACAGTCTCAAGGATAACAGGTGTACCCTGTTTTGGAGAAAATTCAATTGACCGCCTAAATTATTCAATCTTGACTATGTTTAGGTACTTGTTTCTTGAGGATGTGCAGCAGGTGTTAAAGGAAGGCATAAACTGTGCTACTAGAAAATCATATGTTTACAAATGGATAAGGTTTTCTAAGTGGTGCCTGAGTAGAAACAGAGGGTCCACTGAGGTTAATATTCCTCTAGTCTTGAAATAGTTGTGTGAGCCACTTTAGGATGGCTTATTGTATGCATCCATTAAGGTATATAAGGCAGCCATCTCTTCTTGCCTGCCTGTGAATCCTCCTCTTTTGGTAAAACAGTTCATGAAAGGAGTATTGCATATGAGACCCTTTCACAAGGAAATTCCTCCTTTAGGAGACCTAGAGTATTTTTTTTAAAAATTGACCTTATCACCTTTTGAACTGGCAGCTTACACCGATTTCAAGATGTTCTTCGTGTTTCACTGTTGCAGTCATTACATTTGGGTAATCTGCTGGCAGGTTGCCCTCAGTCGGCCTGATTAATAAAGTCTTGGGTCCTGCGTCGGTTGCTGTCCCTTCTTCCATGACGTCAGGTCATCAGGGGTATAAAACATGCAGCCGATGCGATGCCATTACATCAGTCTTTCTTGCTGTGCGGTGCCCAAAGCAGAAGCAGTTCGCAAGTGCCGGTCGGCCGACTCATGAAATTTTCATTTTCAAGTTTCAGAACCAAAGTCTTCAACTTAAAGCTAAGTAACCCGTTGGGGAAACTTTTTCTTGCTCCTTACCGATGTCAGTAAAAGTTAGTAATTGCATTACTTGTGGGAAGCAAATACCTCATAAAGATTTTCATTCGTACTGTATCCCTTGCCTAGGCCCTGACCATGACGTATCTTGCTGTCAGTTTTGTGCTTTATTTAATCAGCACACTGTCCATCATCGGTATATTTTTGCCTCTAAATATCTCGGTTAGCCACCCGACTACCGGGATTCCGAAAAAACGTAAAGATAAAGACAGAGATAGGCCGCTAAGGTCCAAAACCACCGCCGCCGCTTCTCCTAAGCCAGTCGCCAGTTCACCGGTACTCAGTGAGGCGCTTTTGCAGCTCCTGATACCCGCTACTTCTGATTCGCCGGCCTCTACTGAGACCCATTCTGAGTCTGGTATGCCGCGAGATACTTAAAGTATGGAACCAGTGGATGTCTCTACCTTGGATGGGTCCGGAGCCGCTGTACAGGCACCGGCTTCTGAGGGTGTATTCAGGCCAACAGACTTGCATATTAAAACACCTCCTTCATTACTAAGGCCTAAATCTCGATCCATGTCTAAAAAACTGACGCCCAGGCCACATGCTCAGGCCCCTATGCCTAAAAAACAAATGATAAAAATGGCTGAAGATCTAATAATTCTAATCAGGGATAGTCAAACCCCCCCCAAAGAGGCCTAGAGCTGAGCTTGATTATGAATCTTCTGATCAGGATTCTGTTTCTTCTGACTCTTCTGATGACCTGGATTTGTCCATACCTACTTATGAGGATTCTGATGCAGAGGATTCCATTCCCTCTGCTTCCCCTCCTGAGGATTTTTCTTTTGGGGAAACTTTACATACTTTAAGGGAGCATTTTCACTGGGAAAGCCAGGAATTTTTTGATTCAAAAAAAGAGGCTTAGGGATTTTCTTCTTCTGGTGGGCAGAGGCCTGCCACCAAAACAAGGGACTACCATTTTCACTACCTCCTGCCGCCCAAACCCTAACAACAGATGCATCAGACTATGCATGGGGGGCTCACCTGTCAGGGAAATGCATTCAGGGCAAATGGAACCCAAGTCAAATGCACCTACATATTAATCAAAAAGAAATGTTAGCTGTACAGAATGCTCTGACAGCCTTCAAGGACTACATTCTTCTGGGACAACTAATGGTAAAGACGGACAACACCACGGTTATGTGGTACGTAAACAAGCAGGGGGTACACATTCCTACCACCTATGCAGACTAGACATGGCTTTGTGGAACACGGCCTTGAGCTACAAAGTGCACCTACAAGCTCAATTCCTGCCAGGAAAATTAAATACACTGGTAGACGGACTAAGCAGAAACTCATGGACCCACATGAGTGGAAACTGGAACCAAGGATTTTCAACATGTTGACAAGCATATGGGGGAGCCCAGAAATAGATCTATTTGCCTCCCCCCGAACTACCAGTTGGACATGTTTTGCACAAAGACTCACCTCAAATAAGCCTGGAAAGTGGATGCTCTGTACTTCAGCTGGAAAAACCTATCAGTCTACACTTTCCCCCCGCTGCCTCTGCTCTCCAAAGTTCTACTAAAAGTCAAACAGGACAAACCAAGGATGATCTTGATTGCTCCAGACTGGCCAATCCAACACTGGTACCCCCTCCTGCACAGTCTGTCGCAGGTATCTCCATGGCACCTGCCTCAGACCCTTTCCCTGCTGTCCCAGCAGGATAATCAATTTCTGCACCCTCAGCTTCCAACATTGAACCTTGCAGCCTGGCTAATCACTTAAATTCACCCTTTTCATCCCTCAGCAAACCTGTGATGGATGTCATTTTAGAGGCAAGGAGACCCAGTACTAGAAAATCTTATGCTGACAAATGGAAAAGATTCTGTGCCTGGAACCAATCTCAAGGGATGAGCACATAGTGCCCAATTTACCTCAGATTTTGCAATACTTAACTGAGATGCTTCACAAGGGCCTGTCTTTTTTTTTCCATTAAAATCCATGCCTTAGCCATTTCAGCTCATTATAACACAGAACCTCCCCTCTTCTCTCATCCTCTACTCAAGCTGTACCTCAGAGGGGCATAAAACTTGAGACCACTCAGGAGAGCTCCAACCCCTGCCTGGAACCTTAATTTTGTATTGTAGAAACTCACTCTGCCTCCTTTCGAGCCAGCTGCTACTGTAGACTTAAAATTTCTTTCTTGGAAAACAGCCTTTCTCTTAGCAATCACTGTAGCTAGGAAGATCTCTGAATTACAGGCCTTTATGGCATTGGAGCCTTTCATCATCTTTCATGCAGACAGGGTGTCACTCAGGACCAATCCATTCTTCATGCCCAAGGGGGTATCCAGTGTGGCTCTTAATCAGTCCATTAATTTGCCAGCATTCTTTCCCAATCCACAGAGCAAAGGGGAATGGATTCTGCATTCCTTGGATGTGCACAGACAACTTAGATTCTACTTGGATAGGACAAAAACTCGAAGAAAATCTGAACAACTGCTGGTAGCATTTGCTGCAGGGGCAGAGGGGAAGGCTATTTCAAAACAAACCATCTCTAAATGGATAAGTCATTGCATTCATTCCTGCTATAAGCATCATGGAAAACCTATCCCCAGGGGATCAGATCTCACTCCACCAGGGCTGCATCTACTTTTACAGCCTTTCTCAGAGGTGTTCCTACCAGAGACATCCTAGAAGGTGCTACCTGGAGTTCTGTACATACTTACAACAAGCATTATCATTTGCCAATTTTCTCTAAATCCAGTGCTGGCTTTGCCACTGTTGTCTTGCAGGGCCTTGTAGCTGGCCCTAAGTCTATATAAACTCCTCCTCCCAACTATAGCTTTGGGAATCTACCTAAATGTAATGACTGCAACAGTGAAACACGAAGAACATAGTACAGTTGTGTACACTTACCATAAATGTAGATGTTCGAGTGTATTCACTGTTGCAGTCCTGGTTACCCTCCCTCCAGCCCCCTAATTTGTTCTGGCTATACCTCTACTTTCCTTTACTATGCTAAAAAGCCTTTTTGGTGTATTTGCTTTTTGTTGGAGGTATACCTTTGTGTTTTTATGTTTATTTGCTCCCCATTAGAGGGGCATCTGACATCTGGGGCAAGTAAAACTGATGTAATGGCGTCAGCTGCATGTTTTATACCCCTGGCGACTTGATGTCATGGAAGAAGGGACAGCAGCCAACGTAGGACCCAAGACTTTGTTAATTAGGCCGACTGAGGGCAACCACTCAGCAGATTACCCAAATTTTATGACTAAAACAGTGAATACATTTGAACATCTACATTTATGGTAAGTGTACACAACTGTACTTTCTTAATGTGGAAAATGTTTTGACTATTGCTGCGACTTCTGCAAGGCAAGTTTATGACCTACAAGCTCTCATAGTGGGACAACCTTACCTGATTTTCCACAGGGATAAGGTTTTGTTGTGCACTGATCCTTCTTTCATGCTGAAAGTGGTCTCAGAATTCACTCCCAATCAGTCTGTTAATCTCTCTGTTTTCTGTCCAGGACTTACAAGGATACTTTGTACTTTGGATGTGCATAGTTAGCTCAAGTACTACCTTGACAGAACAAAGCCCTTTAGGAAAATCCAAAAGGCTTCTTTATTTCCTTTTCTTGGGTAATCAAAGGTTTCCCTATCTCTAAGCAGTCCATTGCACATTGATTGTTCTCTAGTATTGTTTTTGTTACATCCATCAATGAAAGGCAAATCCAGGCAAGGTAATGCCACATTCCTTCAGGGCCTTTTCCTCTCCTTTGGCATGTTGGAAAGGAATGAACTCCAGAAGTATTCTAAAGGCGGCAGTTTGGTCCTTCCTGCATGCCTTTACGAAGCAGTACAAACTGGATCCTTTTTTCAAAATCCAAAGCAGTCTTCACAAGGACCATTCTCCTGAGACTCCTGGACCCTTATCATTTCTTCTGCCAGGTTGGGTAAGCTTTGGGAATCTACTGATACGCCAGTAAGGCAATGTGTTTGCTGAATATAGTACAGTTGCATAAGTTTTACTTACCTGTAACAGTAGATGTTTGTAGAGCACACTGCCTTACTTGGCAGTACCATCCCACCAACCCCCCTTTGTTGGGTTGATATAGTTAGTTGTGGGAGCTGCTGTTATGTTTTGGGTCAGCAAGAGTTTTGGTGTGTGTGTGTGTGGTTTTTGGTTTGGAACAATAGGTTTTCGCAAAGCTTGGGTTTCCATCTGCTCTTCTTGTTAGACCCTAGAAAACTGAAAGGGTTCTGTCTGTGAATGTTAAGGGCTGTCCTGGTCCTGCTAGGTAATAGGTTCTTCACCCTCACAGATAGGCAATGGGAGGAGTTCTGAGCTCTGATGGGACTGCCAGAGGGAGGGTAGCAGGGCACTACTATCCATATGTCACTAAGGCAGTTTGTTAAAAAAAATCTGCTGTTACAGGTAAGTGGAACTTATGCAGCTGTACCTTTTTCTTTTACTGTCAGTGTTTCCTTCTTAGTAAAAGCAGTACTGACAGAAGAATTGTGTGCTGCTTGTGCTTTTACTTTGTGAAGGGGCTGGGACAAAACGTATAAGTTTGTGTACACTACCTGACAACTTACCTTCCGACCAACTCGCTCCAGCAGTGCTTAATGCCTTTGGCGTCTGTTCTTCAACTGCAACATGCATACTTATTTCAGTCCTGTTTTTCCACTCCACTATTCCTTCCTAGAAAGAAAAATGCACTTACTAAGGAGCCCTTGTCATTGATGTGGGCTCAGTTTGTGCCTTGGCCAATAGCCAAGAATTGAATGGTAATACTAGACTTAAAAGATACTTATTATCACGTTTCCTTTGTAACCATTTGAAATATTGGTTCCCGCTAGAGTGAGTCCCTAAACACAGAAATTGAATGGCGGAACGACAGGCTGTTCCCTTTTCTCTGAGGTATGGGGTTCCTGAAGTTGGTATATATAAGTTTGGGGGTGTAGAGGGCTTGCCCCTGCAAAAAAGAAGTTTAAATGAGAAGAGCAATCTTCGAAATGTGCTCTTCTCCCAGGGTTTCTGTCTTTTTTTCTTTTTTTTGTTTTTGGCTTGTCAGCACTCAGCATTTCAATAGGGAGCCCATTCTCATAGCCACAGGCTTCAGGAAATTTCTAAGGTTCTGTGTTTCTGGGTTACATTATCATTTTTTCTGCACTACCCTTTGAATTATCTACATCTTCAAGGGCATACATGAAATGCATAGCTCCAATCATAGCTTATTGCAGACTAAATAACATTCACATTTTTCCTTGTTTAGATGGCTTGCTTATCTTTGCAGAGTCTTTATCTAGAAGTCAAGAGTGACTAACGTGTTCATAGGTAGGTACTTGGCTATTGGCCCTAGGGCTTATATAAGCATAGCCAAAAAGGTACCCTGGCTTTCACCACCCAAGAAATTTATTTTCCTGTGCCCCTGTCAAGCAGAGCAACAGAAGTGATCCCCGGGGTGAATTTCCTATCTCCCATCCAGTCATCAAGATTTTTCTTGAAGAGTGCTAATGAGGAGCTTTGTTTGATGCAGATAGGTAGTTTGTTCCGGAATATGGGAAGTCTCTGGGACAGGAATCTATCCCTCCAGCATGTTCTGTTTATTGTGGTGACAAGGTTTAGGTCCCTAGAGCATGTAGCTCGGAGGGATTTGGATTTCTTTAAGCGGAGCATGTCCAACAGCTCTGGGTTTGACATAGCTTTGTATGTTAGACAGAGATCGCCTCTGAGTAGGTGATATGCAACGGAGTAAAGCTGGAGTTTTTTGAGACGGTCTGCGTAGGGCATTTATTTGAGGCTGGTAATCCTCTTTGTGAGGTATTTCTGTGGCCTTTCCAGTTGTAGATGTCTTGTGAGGTACATACCAGGAAGGGCGCTGTATTCTATAATGGGTGTAATGAGTAATGAGTAGAGGGGAACAATGACCTCTTTTTTCTTGGATGAAAAACCTTTAATAATGAGGTGTGCCACATAGAAGGATTCCCTGACTACTGTGGTGATGTGATTATCAAAGGAGAGACTACTGTCCACCTGTGTCCCAAGGTCTCTTATCACACTTTCAGTGTTAAGTAGACTACTGCCTATGTGGTAGTTCATGGGTACAGAGTTTTTACCAAAAGGGATGACAATGCATTTTTTGGCATTGAACTTGAGCCTATGGCTTTGACACCAGGCATCTGTCTCAGTGAGGCCTTTTTGTAGGATATCCACATCTTTAGGAGTTTCAATTATGGCTCCTAGTTTGCAGTCATCTGCGAACTACATTAGCCAAAGACCTTCTGTGTTAGCCTGTATTTCAGAGAAATAGATACCAAACAGTTGAGGACCCAGGAATGAACTTTGTGGTACTCCACTTGTCACTGGTCTGAAGTCGGATTTGGAGTCTGCTACTTTCACAGTGTGGGTTCTGTCACTGAGCCAGTTGGCAACCCATCTTGTGGCATAGGGATTTAGACCTAGTTTAGTGAGTTTATTTATAATTCCAGAGTGGGAGATGGAGTTGAAAGCCTTGGCGAGATCTAGATAGGCTGTGTGAACCCCCTTACCCTCATCTACAGCTTTGGTGAATGCTTCAAAGAAGTCTGTCAGATTTAGGAGACATGATCTGCCTTTTACAAACCAGAACTGGATGGGGTCCAGAGTTTGGAGATTACCAATGTCAACTTCCATGATGATACGTTCCATAGCCTTGCAGACCAGGCTCCTCAGGCTAATGGGGCGGTAGTTCTCGGGGTCTGAGGTGGCTCCCCCTTTGTGGAGTGGGATAACAATTGCTGTGTGCCATTCAGTGGGCACAAAGCCTGAGGTAAGGCTATGATTGAACATGGTACTTAGGTGGGGTGCCAGTTCGTTTTGTAGTTCATATAGAACGCAGTCTGGGATGTTGTCAGGTGCCATGGATGCTATGTTCTTGGCTTTGGAGAGTGTTTTTTTTTTTTACCTGTGCAGCCATGATTACAGGAACTTTGCATTCTTCCGGTATAGAGATGGGCCCTTTAGGGGGTGAGGGGGGGGGGGGTAAAGTTAGCACTGAATCTATCTGCTAGGATGTTGGCAGTATCAGTTGGTTCTGTATGTTTGGTGCCATTGTGCTGTAACTCAGAGCAGATCTGAGTGTTGCCATTGAGATTCTTGATATAGCTATAGAATGCTTTCTGGTTGTCTTTAGAATCAGTGGCGATTTTGTTTTCGTAATTGGCTTTGGAGAGTTTTATGAGGGATCTCAGCTTCCTACTGAGGCTGAGCATGGAGTTTCTCCAATCATGGGATTTTATTATTTTTTGCGACAGTTTCTTTCTTCTGTTGTAGAGTTTGTTTATGGCAGGGGACCACCAGGTTGGCTTCCTTTTTTGGAGGATAGCATCTTGGTTCTGTTCAGGATTGCACGATCCATGCAGTCTTGTAAGTGATTATAAAGTGCATTTGTGTAGGATTCAGCAGTCATACCTCTATTGTCCGTCTGCATGGGTGTTATGTCTCTTCTGACTAATCTGGGCTTCCAGATAAGTGTTGCAAAATTCTCTTTGATTCTCTCTCACAGGATTGTGTTTCTTGGGTGCCTTCCAGATTGTTTTCTGGAATCTTTCCTGACCTTTTCCAGTCAGTCCCAGACATCTGCAAGGGAATTTCTCAGGATTCTCCAGTTCATGGCTTCTATGATTCTCATGATTCTTCTAGCCAGAATGAACAAGAAAAAGATGCACTGTTTTTTTTTAAAAAACATATGGTCCCAGCTATACATCCTCTGGTGCATCAAATTTTAGTTTTTGGCTTTATAAAATTGAAACTGCATTGGGGGAGCCAACAAATTCAGCTGAACACAGGCCTCCCTTTCTCTCCTCAGACTCCTAAACGTATCTGTCACCACTGACACTTCAAATTTTGGATGAGGAGCAATTTCCATGAGGTTAAAGATGCAAGGCCTGTGGAGGCATTAAGATAGACCAAAATGCATTGATATAAACGAACTGTTATGTGTGATCCATGCCTAGAAATGTGTCCATCACCTATGGTCACCAAGTCATCTTCAAGTGGTAACAGCCAGTACTAGTGTGGTAAATAAACAAGCAGGGAATTGCAAGGTCATACCCCCTATTTAGGTTGGCTGTGATGGTTTGAGAGTTAACTCTTCAGAATTCCTTAAGACCCTCCAAGCGTGTTTCATTCCATCAGAACAAAATAGTGTCAGATATACTGACCAATACTAGGACAGACCCTCATGAATGGAAATTGAACAAGGCGGCCTCCAGGAGCTGATCCAGTGGTGAGTAGCACCTTAAATAGATCTATTCTCCTCTTTTCAAAACAAAAACATAAGCACATTTTCTCCAGCGTTCCTTACAAACAGTCCTGGAAAACAGATTAATATTTCATTCCCTTGAAAGGTAATGTTACTTTATGATTTTCCATCCTTTCCACTGATATCCCATGCAATTCTGAAGATTCAAATGAATTCCCCAGAAATCATTGTGGTGACTCCCTTTTGGGCCAGGCAGCATTGGTTTTCCCTTCTTATGAATTTAGCAAAGGAAAATTACCAAAAGCTTCCTCACAGACTTCATCTATTCACATAAGACAGGAGGAGTTTGATATAGCCCATTCTCAGTCAACTTCAGCTGTCTGCTGGATGAGTCAGGTGTATCACCGTTTAGGCACTTATTTTATGAATACATGCAACAGGTACTAAAGGAGGCAAGAAAGCCTGCTACTAGAAAATCATATGTTGGTAAATGGAAGCGATTTTCTACTTGGGACTTGACCAGTAACCAGCGGCTCATCAGGGATTTTGCCTACTTGTGCTCAAATATTTGTGAGTTACTTACCTCTTACCTCTCTTATTCCTGTATAAATGTTAATCTGGCAGCCATTTCATCATATCTGCCCTTGAATCCTCCTCTTTCGTCTCTATTTGTGGTAAAAGAGTTTCTGAAAGGTGTTTTATACTGGAGACCATCTCGTATGCAGCTTTCTCCTGCTTGGGATCTCAGCTTTGTTCTGGAGAAGTTGACTGTGTCACATTTTGAACCTGCTGATCAAGCTGATTTGAGGTTCTTGACTTGGAAAACTGTACTTAGCATTGCTTTGACATCTTCAAGAAGAGCTTCTGAGTTGCAAGCTCTCATAGTCCACAGAAATAGGGTCACATTAAGAGCAACACCCTCTTTTATGGCCAGAGTGGTTTCAGAGTTGACTTTGATTGAAGTCATCAGTCTCCCATATTTCTTCCTAGAACCCGATTCTGCATATTGTAGACATGTACAGGCAGCTCAGGTACCATCGTGGCAGAACTAAGTCCTTTAGAAAAGCTCATCGGCCATTTAATTCTTACCAAGGGACAAAAATGAACAGCATGTGTCTAAAGAGACAATATCCAGATGATAGTCTACTGCTATTACTTTTTGTTGTTCCCACAGTGGCAAATCCATTCCAGGTAGTATCAAGGCATATTTTACTAGACCTTGTCGTCGTCGATGACATATTGGAAATGGGTGGACTCTAGAAGCATTCTAGGGCAGTTATGTGATCCTCTTTACATACCTTTACAAAGAATTACCAACTGGATTCCTTTTCAAGGTCCAGGCCTTGCTGGAACCATACTCCGGGGGCTCTTGAATCCTTATTGTTCCTCCTTCCAGGTTGGATAAAGCTTTTGGTAATCAGTCCCTGTAGCCTAAGAACTACTGCAGTAGTGGGAATGATGAACGTAGTACAGTTGTGCAAGTTGAAATTCCTAACTGCTGCAGTAGCTGCACCGACCCTCCATCACCTTATTCTTGTAAATAGTTGTAGTTGGGATATAAAGTAGGATTATCTTTGTTTCTACTTTGTATCTTTCTTTGTTGTTACTGTTTCTTTTTTCTAGGCTTCTTATCACTCTCTCTTTATGGGCAAGACATTCTTGAAAAAATCTTCACCCTGACTGCTGATCTCCCTTCTTCAGATTTAGCCAGTTGGCAGTCTGTGTGAAGCAGTCTGTTTTTTTCCTAGGCAGGGAACAAGCTTTATAGCCTTAAGACGACCGCAGAAATGAGGAATTCGAACAACTACTGTTACTGGTAAGTGCGTCTTACACAACTATGCTGATGGAGAGAGAGAGACTGACAGGTAGATAGCTAGCAAAATTAACATATTTGTAAAAAAAGAAAAAACTTTTGAATTAACTTTGAGCTTTCTTGCTCATCATTTTATGAGGCATAAATGCCTTAAATGTTATGGAGTGACATCCTGTGACTACTCAACTAATAATATCAGCATTGCTTGTGTAGTGTGCAGCATATCATATGTAGCAAGCATTAACAACAGTCTGTAATGTATTTGTCACAGTGAATAACTTCTGACATGCTCTTAGGAAACAGATCCATGTCTGGCATTGTGTAAGAAAAAAAGGTATGCCAGCAAAGTTTAGGAAAGTAGTACAAGGTGAAATCATTCAATGTTATCAAATAGTAAGACAGTGTATTTAAGTGTTTTTAAATAAATTAAAACTGTAGTCTTTCCCTTGCTACAGGTAGTATATGGGGCATTTGTGTTTGTGTGTGTGTGTATATATATATATATATACACACACACACACACACACTGGATATAAAAAGTGTACACACCCCTGTTAAAATGCCAGGGTTTTGTGATATAAAAAAATGAGACCACAATAAATAATTTCAAAACTTTTCTCACCTTTAATGTGACCTGTATCCTGTACAATTCAATTGAAAAACAAACCAGTCTGTTCGGGGAAAAGTATAAAAAATAAAAAATGTGCAATAAGCTGGTTGCATAAGTGTGTACATCCTTAACCTAATACTTTGTTGAAGCAACTTTTAATTTAATTACAGCATTCCGTCTTCTTGGGTAGGAGTCTGTCAGCATGGCACATCTTGACTTGGCAATGTTTGCCCACTCTTCCTTGCAAAAGCACTCCAAATCTGTCAGATTGCAAGGGCATCTCTTCTGCACAGCCCTCTTCAGATCATCCCACAGATTTTCTATTGGATTTAGGTCTGGGCTCTGGCTGGGCCATTCCAAAGCTTTAATTTTCTTCTGGTGAAGCCATTCTTTTGTTGATTTGGATGTATGCTTTGGGGTCATTATCGTGTTGAAAGGCGAAATTCCTCTTCATCTTCAGCTTTCTAGTAGATGTCTGAAGGTTTTGGGCCAAAAGTGACTGGTATTTGGAACTGTTCATAATTCCCTCCACCTTGACTAAAGCCCTAGTTCCAGCTGAAGAAAATCAGCCCCAAAGCATGATACTGCCACCACCATGCTTCACTTAACTAACCCCTCAGTCCTCCAGTGTTATCTTTTGTATGAGGATGTTCATTGGGATTGTTGTGTTTACATTCATGCTGCTGGCCAGAGTTTGCCTGGAAATCCTACATTGTTTGCTGCCCTGCTAAACCTCACCCCGTTACCTTTACTCTGCAACTTTTTAAATTGATATAATTATGATTTAAAGTCATCATCAGCACCCCCCCCCCACTTTCCAGTTTTCTTTCGGTGGTGGGTCAGGGTGTTGCAGCAACTGCCACCACCTCTCTCAACTCAGTGCCACCCTCCTACCTTCTTTGATAGTCCTGCTTGACTGTCACAGCTCTTTTTTTATGGATTCCAACTTTCTCTTGGTGGTTACAAATTCTGGGTTATATATCATGTACCACATTCAGTCATTCTGAATCCTCAAGATTTGGGCTGTGGCAGTGCTATGCTTTGTTTCTGATTATAGCTGTTCTTGCAAGTTGGAGAGGTTTTGTCATTTGAAGAGTCTAGGCACTGTTTAAGCTTCCACATTAAAAAGCTGTAGATTACTTGAAGGATATTCTTGCACAAAAAAGCAGTGATAGAGGGGACTGTATCCCATCTTGTGTGTGTGTGTGTGTGTGTGTGTGTGTGTGTGTGTGTGTGTGTGTGTGTGTTTTACAAAGGCAGTTATTGGAGGACCAAGGTTGTTCTTATAGTTAAATATCCTCATTGTACTGCCTCCTCAGAAATGACTGATGACGTCTAGTAGCTCCCTCCTGAATTTAGATGTATAATATTGCAGGGGAGAAATAATAAAAGTTTTATTTTATGACCAGAGAAGAGCTATATCCAGTAAAATCATTCATCTTTAAGGTATTTTTCCTGTAGACATTGTTATATTTATGATATGAAGTTAAATGTGTAAATGAAATAAAATTTGAAAGAAGAGTACAATTTAGCTGTGATACAAAGTATGTGATTTATGTTTTGTGGTGTCTCTATAATATTTATTTATATCACTGAAACTGTTAGGAAGTTTAAAGTGAGACTACAGGAAGGCATTAGAGATGTATGTAGTGGAAAAAGAAGGAAATACTTTGCATTACATTTTAAGAGGTGTCATGCAAATTATATTATAGTCTCTTAAGTGCTAGCCTCCTAGAAATTGTATAATATTAATAATGCCAATGTTGAAGACAGGTACAATATAAAGAATCAGTTTGGATTTTAAAGTGTGATACACTAAAACCTAAAGGGTTAAATATGAAGTTAACTGGGCAAGGCTGATTGGTTAGTTGTATACTGATGTCATAACTCTTTTAAAATGCTAGTGTTACATTGATGACCATGTTCAACAGACTCTTTTTTTTAAAGCATCAATAGCATTAGAAAAGGCTAAACTTTGTTATGCAATGAATTCCAAAGGAATGCATAATATAATCAATAGAACCAAAATCCTTTCAAGATCAAATCCTAGAAGATCAATTGAAAATGCTAGAAATGGGAAGAAGTGTCTGATATAGATGAAATACTTTTGGAATTTAAAAAGTAGTGTGTTAAATTAAACATTTTTCAAGAAATTGCAGAAGATAAAAAAAGTTAAAAATTAAAGAATAAAAATATTTTTAAAGTTAAATTATTTTCAGGTGCTATTAATAGTTTGGTAAAAAGTATAAGTATGAATGAAATTGAAGACAAAATAACTGAAAATAAATAAAGCTACAGGTATAGATGGTATTCCATCTGAATTATGTAAAAATTTACCTGAGAAATTGATGAATGTTGTTCAAAAGACCTTTATATACGTCCAGAATAATAGAAGTATATCACCTTGGAGATATTCTCTAATTTCACCAATTTTAAAACAAGACAAAGATCCAAGGTAATAGCATTCCTTTAGACCAATTTCCTTGTTAAATATAGGCTGTAAGATCTTTCTTTCAATATTTTGTGAACTAAACACTTATGTTCTCAATTTAGTAGTGGATGACCATTGTGGTTTTATTTTACAAAGACAAACACAAGATAATATTAAAGAATATTGACACTAATTGATTGTTAATAATACAGAAGAGGAAATGATAGTATTAAGTCCTGATATTGAAAAAGCTTTTGACTCGGTGAATTCCGATCTTTTGTTTTTAGTTTTACAACATTTGAATTTTCCAGAAGAATTCATACTTTTAATTAAAGCATTATATTCCAGTAATAAAGCTTATGTCAGAATAGTTTTTTTTCATCTAAACCCTTAGATTTAAAGAAGGGTGCTAAACAGAGATGTACTCTTTCTCATATTCTTCTTGCATTAATTATAGAATCTCTTGCAATTTCTATCAGACAAAATAATAATCACGAAGTTAAATTACATTTTTCTTATGAATCAAAAATTCTTCTTTTTGCAGAGGACATTTTGTTAACAATTCAAAGTTTAAAGTCATCTTATAAACATATACACACATTTTCAAATTTGCAGAGACTTTTGGGTTATTTTTAATAAAAACAAAACTAAAGCTTTAATCCTCATTGGGAAAAGGGATACTATTGTTCTATCAGCAAAGAATATTAATTGGGAAAATAAATAAAATGCTCAGAACCTGCTCTGAATTCCAATTTATAGAAAATAAGAGATGAACACTTTAACACTTGTATTAAAATTTTTTTCTTCCTTCCCTTTATGTACCCTCAAAAGGACCATACTTAGTACCTCATTACACCTCTCTCCAATGTGTCTACTATGCATTTACATAATTTTATACAAGCAAAAAATGTTCATTGTTGACCTATTGAACTATATCAATGTAAAATTGTTACTTAGCTTCTTTTTAATGCAACTTTAACTTTATGCATGTATCCCAACGTATGTGAATCGTTTTGCCATAACTGCTATTATATCAATATTGTTTAAAATTGTACTTGTTTTAAAATGTATTACTGGAGCTTTTCTCCTTGGGTCTCCACTGAAAATGGGCCACAAGCCCAGTTGGACATACCCGGTTAACAAACGTCAATAAATAAATAAATAAATATAAATGCAATACTATATTTTTTCACATTTGAAGATGAGTAAGTAAACCATTTTTATAATAACTAATCTAAGTTCATATACTTCCTTCGATATACATCTATTTATCTGTGTAAGGATCGGTATAAAACAATTAACAACATTCTATTGCATTTTCTGTGGCATTCTACAAAACCTAGAGTGGCATATGGTCATCACATAAGAATTTGGGAGAATGGATGTTTTAAGTTTAAAGATATTGAAACATATGCACAAGCTGCAAGCTGCAGAACTGTTATTCAGTAAATGGATATTAGTTATAATGAAAACTGGAAGAGACTTCAACTAGAGCTTACAAACTGGAAGAAGTTTAAATTGGAACATTTATATTTGAAATGATAAATAAGGTTTGGATATTAATAAACAATTATTTTCAACATAAAATATGTAGTCCTTCCAATATTAAATATATAAATAATCTTAAAGGTTTTAAGGGTATATGTTACAAGTCATCTATTACAAAAACACTGTTTTTGTATGATTCATCCATGTTGTTCTATTGAACTAGTTGGAAGTATTGATTATAATAATTTTTTAAGACAGAGACAATAAATTCCTAGTTTGGTAAAATAGTTTTTCAAGACTAAAACTGAAATCAGTTGATAACCTAAATGATTTTCAACTCAGTTTCTCTGAAGACTATTCAGAAATACTGAAAATTAATATGGTTATATCTAATAAAATTAGTTCATTAAAATCTTCTGATCAGCTAGAATTCCCTCTTTTTATTGATTATTTCTGCAAAGTAGTGCATAGTCCTAATAATGTGAAAGGAATTTTATCAGAGTTATATTTAATATTAATAAATCTCAAATCTGAAATAAATTCAAGATGCTGGAATTTTAATTTCAGGGCAGAAAAAAAAATCATTTTTAAGATTCAGACAAAAATCTAATGTTGCTTCTAATCAGTGTTGGAGGTATGTAAATACCACTCAACTGTCCGGATATTCACAAAATGCCCAGATTTTTGTCTCATGTTTTTAGCCTATTCCTCATAAAATTTGTCGTTTTCTGGATTTTTGTGGCAAATCAGTTAGGATTGAATTCCCTAAATATTGACAGTCATTTGAGTTTCAGATATGCCGCGGTGGTATGGCGGTAGCGTTGTTACTTCACTGCAAGAGGTTCTCCTGTTCGATTCTCAGCGTGGCTTGGGAGCGCCTTCTTTGTGGAGTCTGCATGTCCTCCCAGCAGTTGGGTAGCGTTCGAAAGACATTTGTGCGTAAATGGGCATTCCTTCGTTGAAGGTTGGGCGAAGAGCTGTCACCTCGGCGTTTCGTTAAAAGATCTGCCAATCATTAGCGGACCCGGAGTTTCGCTGTGGTGACCCCTTACTGGGAAAAAGCCAAAAGACAAACATCCTTCAGAAAAATGCACGGTAACACAAGACCTCCTATTCTAGCAGCATTTTAAGTTTATATGAGCAGTAGTTAAAAATTGTCCATATTTGTGAGTCTTTGCCCCCCTACATTATATTTGTCTTTGTCTAGATTTTTCAGTGCTAAGAATTTGATTGCTATGATTTAAAGCTTATTGCAAGTTCCCCCACATATTTCTGCTGAGTGTGCTAAGCTGAGGTTATTTTGGGTTTAAGTGGAATTGGCATGTAGACTTATTATGGACTTCAAACTGATACTATGTTCAGCCATTAAGGCCAAGAGGATCTTGTTGCATTATGAGATAATCCCATCTTCTACCAGACTCCCTTGCTGTGGACTTTGCTTGGTTTGGCAGGAAAACTGATTATGAATACCTAGAAAAAGTAGATTCTCTTTAACGATTGAGAATTTGATTTCAGCATTGCTGTATCCTGGACACTTCAGGTTATTCATTGAATGGGAAGATGTCCAAATTAACAATTTTATGATTGAGGCATACCTCTCAACTTCTTAGCAAAAGAAATCTAGACAAAGCCTAAAATAGTGGTGGAACAAAGGGCCAAAGTAGTGAAAGATTTTAAATGGTGCAATTATAAACTTAGAACGTGGCCAGAATAACAGTATTAGTGCATTTTTCAAAGGATATGAAGTCTGAAACTCAAATGTGTGAAATTATTTAATGACTTCAGCCCTTAGTGATTTCCCATTAAACAACACATTTTATAAGGAACAAACCAAACATATGAGGCAAAAATATGGAAATTTGGCATAAATCTTAACAGTTGACTGGTATGGGTTGAGGGTTAGTGTATGACCACAGTTGAATGTTTTGGACTCTTCAGGTTCATGTTAATGGTAAGGGTTTAACTAGCTGTCTCTATGTTATTGCTGTTCTGATATCAACACACAGCTATACTGTTTAAAGTGGGAAATATTTCTGTGTGTGTAATTGTTTGTATTTTTGGTGCTTGCCTTCATTTGTACTGCCTCCCTTTTCAAGTTCACCTTTCCTTTTCCCCACAGTTTTTATTTTTCTCAGTAAAGTTTTATAAATTAAAAAAGCCATAGCTTGTCTTTTAGTAAGAAACACAAGCACGCTATGCTTGAGCAGACTTGCCATCTTATAATTTAAAACTAAAAGTTAGTATTTTAGTGTGAAGCTTCAGAATTCTTACTCCCTTTCTTCTGGGGTGGCAGATAAAGCTTTGAGCTTATTCTGGCACTTATCATGTCATCAAAAGCCTGCATATCCTAAATTTAAACAGATAAAATACATTTTTCTTTGTTTACCAAATTAAACAAGAGATCAGCTGTGTGCTCATGATATAATTGTAAAAAAATATGAGCAGGATTGGCAAATGATAAGAGGATCAAAGAGCTGGGCATGCAGTCATCATAAGATGGCCAATGGGAGCTGGGAGCCCAAGGGTACCTCCATGTAGGGAGATGGGAGGAACTACCTAGTGGGAAGATAACAGGTAGATCAAGTTTATACAGGAGAGAAAGAAGTCGGGCTGGCCAATCAGTGAAGAACAGGTCACTGGGTGACTAATCAGAAAACCTATCAGCAGAAGTCAGTCTACAGTTTGGTTTTACCATTGAGATCATAGGGACAGAAACCAGCTGTCAAGACTGGTCAGAGCCATCAAAAGTATATTAAATTATATATTGTTTCAAACTTAGTTTAACACTTGCTATGGAAAAGTGTTGGCCAGCAATGAAATTGAATAAAATATACATTGTTGTGAGTAAAACCTGAGTTTTCCTAACACCCTAGTTGTACTGTTACTCGATCTCTGCATCATTTTTGTGCATGTAAGACTCTTTAATGAGCATAATGATCTGCAAGAAGCACAAGTATACATCTGTTCCAAGATCCTTTGAAATAATTTGGTTTTGCATTTGTTCTTATGTGTTATACGCTGCTTAAATATTCATGTTTGCTTTTGTTTCTCTCATGGCCGAAAAAGGTTTTCTGACCAGCCGACATACTCAGTTACCAGGTAGTAAATAAGTAAAATAAATACAGTGGCGTGTATTTCACATCCATCCCTTGAGAATTTGTGAAATTAAGCTTTTATCACCCCATTATTTTTATCATGTGGGAGTAACTACATACTTGGGGGAGCTAGCAGTTTTAAGGAAATGGGCAAAAAATAACAGTGACAAGTGTTATAAGTAGGCTGCTTAGATAGCAACCAATGGAATAAGAAAGACTATTTGATTGGAGTTCAGCATGTACCAGTGGTTTGAGGTGGATGCTAAACAGACTGGTACCACAGTGGGCAGAAAATGGCAGGACCTTTAACTCCAAGGTTTTACCAGGTTAAAATTAATTGTGTTCAGGCTTTACTTTAAGAATGTGATTAAGTTACAGGCACCTCAGTTTGTGGCTTGCACCATATTAAAAATGAGATTGTTGTTGATTACAGTATTGAAAGATAGTCAATCAAATATTCTACAGTTTGACAGTCTTTGTTGTAGGAAGGTGTAGAAAATGGGAATGGTAAATTTATGTTCTCCTGCAAGGCCATTGTCTGTAAGTCATTCAGAGTAAGTATCCGGGAGAATCTTCAGCAGCCAAGGCACTGTAGGAATTGCATTAGTGCTCTAGAAGAATAACAGTACCAGCAATCCACTCCTGCTGCCAGTCCCTTCTGAAGCACATTTATTGACAAAATGAAGGAGTGTGGGAAAAGAAGAACAAGGCTTGACCCAGGACTTAGTAGTGTTGCATTGGTAAGTGATAAGCCAGTCCTCATTATTTATAGATATATTTGTTCTAACAAGATTATTAAGACACAGTTTAATGCCATTTCATCTATGTTTTTTTTTTTGGGGGGGGGGGACAACATTGGTGGATATGGGGAGGTCTTTGACTTGCATTACATGTCTTCTTTGATGTGGTTCAAGTTCTTGTTATCAACAGGAAGGGGGATTATTACATAACATAATTTAAGGGAATGGATAATCAAGTGTAGTGAAGTAGTACCAGTGCATCTAGTTTTTATTAGATGATATAGTCATGAGTTTTGTAGAGATGATGTTCCTGTTGCTTATCTGTCATTACAGTGTTTTTACTCAGCAAGAGAATAAGAACCATATAAGTTGCCATCCCAACAAAGATGCTAGTTACTTTGAAGAGAGTCAAATATGGATTTTAGGAGGCCACAGTTTAGTTCAGTAACAAGAAGACAACCTTATAGTATTACTACTATAGTGTGTGTAGTGAATATTTCTTTTATTTCTTTTTTATTTGTTAACTGGGTAAGTGAACTGCTGTGAGGACTCTTTCAGCCGTAACCTAGGATATATTGACATATGCAGTAGTTGGGGCAACAAGTTACAGCAGTACATCTGGGTGCAAGTTATGTCTAAAAAAAACAATAAAACATAAAACACCTGTGTACCAGATAACACAACATGCTTATTAATACAGAAGACACCCATTTCATCAAAAGTATCAGAGTGCAATATTACTGTGTCTGAGAAAACATTGTGTGCATTATTAATTCTGAATATGAAAAAAGGCATGCTGTTACATGTAGATGAGAAATATGGTCATGCAAATAATACATTATGGCTGCAAGTAGCCAGCGAGTTTGTAGGAGAGGAACTCCAAGTTGTAGACCTGAATCACCAGCAATAAGAAAGTGTAAATTCCTTCACTGATAACAGGGTGCGACTTCCTTACATCTGACAGTGTTCACTGTAGCACAGTTGATGTAAAAAAATGACATACCCCTGTTAAAATGCCAGGTTTTTTTATATAAAAATGAGACCACTATAAATCATTTCAAAACTTTTCCCACCTTTAATGTGACCTGCAACCTGTACAATTCAGTTGAAAAACAAACAAATCTGTTAGGAGAAAAATATAAAAAATAAAAAAAGGTACAATAAGCAAGTTGCATAAGTGTGCACAGCCTTAAACTAATACTTTGTTGAAGCGCCATTTGATTTAATTACAGCATTCAGTCTTCTTGGGTAGGAGTCTATCAGCATGGCACATCTTGACTTGGGAATATTTGCCCACTCTTCCTTGCAAAAGTGTTCTAAATTTGTCAGATTGTGAGGGCATCTCTTGTGCACAGCCCTCTTCAGGTCACCCCACAGATTTTCTATTGGATTTAGGTCTGGGCTCTGGCTGGGCCATTCCAAAACTTTAATTTTCTTTTGGTGAACCCATTCTTTTGTTGATTTGGATGTATGCTTTGGGTCATTGTCGTGTTGAAAGGTGAAATTCCCCTTCATCTTTCTAGCAGACACCTGAAGGTTTTGGGCCAAAAGTGATTGGTATTTAGAACTGTTCATAATTCCCTCCACCTTGACTAAAGCCCCAGTTCCAGCTGAAGAAAAGCAACCCCAAAGCATGATATTGTCACCACCATGCTTCACCGTGGGGATGGTGTTCTTTTGGTAATGCAGAGTGTTATTTTTGTGCCAAACGTACCTTTTGGAATTGTGGCCAAGGAGTTCAGCCTTGGTTTCATCAGACCATAATACATTTTCCCACATGCTTTTAGGTGACTTGATGTATTGTTTTGCATATTTTAGCTTTGTCTGGATGTTTTTTTGTGTAAGAAAAGGCTTCCTTCTTGCAACCCTACCACATAGCCCGGTCATCTGGAGAATACGGGAGGTTGTTGTCACATGTAGTACACAACCAGTACTTGCCAGAAATTCCTGTAGATCCTTCAGTGTTGCTGTAGGTCTCTTGGCAGCCTCCCTGACCAGTTTTCATCTTGTCTTTTCATCAGTTTTGGAGGGATGCCCAGTTCTTTGCAACGCCACTGTTGTCCCACATTTTCTATACTTTTTGATGACTGTCTTCATTGTGTTCCATGGTATATCCATTGCTGTGGAAATTTGTTTTACCCTTCTCCTGACTGATCCTTTTGATGCTTTGTAAGCTCTCTGCAAACCATGGCTTTTGCTGTAGCAGGCAACTGAGTAAATGTCAGGAAAATCCTGCTAGGACAACTGAACTTTATTTGGGGTTAATCAGAGTCTCTTTAATTGATGGCAGGTGTGTGCCCAAGAAGACCGAATGCTGTAATTAAATCAAAAGGTGCTTCAACAAAGTATTAGTTTAAGGGTGTGCACACTTATACAACCAACTTATTGTACCTTTTTTATTTTTTATATTTTTTCCCCTAACAGATGTTTGTTTTTCAACTGAATTGTACAGGTTACAGGTCACATTAAAGGTGGGAAAAGTTTTGAAATGAGTTATTGAGGTCATTTTTTATATCACAAAAACCTGGCATGTTAACAGGGGTGTGTAAACTTTTTATATCCACTGAAGGTATAAATAATGTATGCATTTATGTGTTGTTTTTTTGCCCATAAAGCCATACCTTACAACCAGTGTTTATTTATACAGTGATCATAAGCAGTATATCCATTATTTATATTTTTACTGTGAGCATTGATCAGTACTGCAAACTGAATGATAGATAATCAAAAACAGTGTCCAGTTATCACTTGTAGATCAAAAGCAAAAATTAGGCACCAGAACAATTAGAAACAATACTCAGTATGGATTTCCACAGTCTTAACAGATCCATGAAAGTAGACAGTTTGTTAACAGGTGCCAGGACAACAGTATGAAAAGTATCCATTATGTTTAATAGCAGGAAATAGAGGTTCGGTAGTGGAAGCAAAGTTATTAAAAATGAAAGTGATGCATAATGCATATTGTATACACTGTAGTGGCATACACAGTAAATGTGAAGAAAGTTAGTTTGAGATGAGAGAAACTAGTCAGAAGAAGGCGGATACCGTTAAAGTCAGAGTTATGACTTGGGTCACTAAAACAGATTAATTTATTATCTAGAGTTGGTTGAGATTTAAGTATTTTCCTAAAGATTTTCGGTTTCAGTTTGTCTGATGTTCTAAGCTGCTGCTGCTGTTTTTGTTAATACCATTTCTATAGCAGTTAGCTTAAATGACCATCTTACTAACTGCAGTACTTTAGTGCTTTGTGCTGAATATGTTTCTTTTCTTATTAGAGTTTTATTTGTAGTAGTGGACAGTATTTGGTTTACTATCATATCGCCGCAAAGACATTGTACAGTTGTTCAGATTTCCGAATCAAAATATCTGAAATCACAAGAACGAACAAACTAAATGTAGAAGGCAGCATTTTGGTAAAGTCGACATCTCAGAAATGTCAACTTTACCGAAAATACGACACTTCTGGTCAACAATAACAAAATGATTTTGAGGGGGGCAAGCCCCCCTACACCCCCCACTGCTTACATATACAAACTCCGAGATCACACTACAGTGAGGAAAAGGGTAGATTTCCAATCCCCACTATAGTGTGATCTACATTCAAAATGTTGAAATGCACAACAGAGAATGCACATTAGCATTCGCTGTTGTGCATTTCAGCATTTTTTTCAGTTATTTCAAATTGTCGAATTATGTGATCAGACATATGGAATTCGAACCAAGTCCGAGCGCCATTTTGATTGTAAACCCAGTATTTATCATAAAGAAATATAAAAGTAACATTATATAATATAAAGGGATCTCTGGCATAAAGAGATGCCAGTTTTCTTTCGTTATGATGGTACTGTGATGATCTCTGGAATTTGTCAGATAAATACATTATTCTGTTTTCAGTAGTTTGCAAAAGTTCACTGTTTTGTGTGATAGTAAGGAATACATTGGTAGATTATGTGCTAACCTAGAGAGTAGAACATTGATGACTCTAGGCCATTTTGCCTCAGCAGTGAGTACATTTTATATCCTGTAAGCGACCTTCAGTTGGGAAAGTACTTACTGACTTGCTGTGCTTCGGTATGCGGTGTAAAAGAAATGTTTTGGTTGAGTAAGGTGCCAAGGTATTTTTTACTGTGTGTTTTTTGAAAACTTTGTCCTAGTGATGATATTTTACCCCCTCTAAAAGTTTGTGGCATGCAGAGTAACATGACTGTGGTCTTGTTGGTGTTAAGTCTTTAATTTATTGATCATCATCCAGTTCCAGTTCAAACAGCATTTTTCCTGCAAGGGGATGATGCCAGCTCAGATGTTCAAACATAGATTACCGTTGCATTTACTTAAGCTATATGAGTTTTACCTCCATTGTAATCCTCACTGCATCTGGTCTACTTCTGAAAATGGCAAAAAACTTTCTGAAGAGATATGCGTTGTGTCTTTTTTATGGAGCTCCGCTCAAGCTCCAGACACAGTGTGTGGAAGGTGCCCAAAAGCTTTGAAAGCTGACTGGTCATGAGAAGGTAAGACCCAAATAGCTTAGGTTGCTGCAGCAGTGCTCTATTAGAACATTTATTGTTAAGGTAATTTTACTTACACAACTGTGCCTTTCTTGGAATGCAACTAATTCATGCAGGATTAGGATCTTTGAATGGAAATACCCAATTAATAGAGGTTTAGTATCTTTGCATGGAAGTACGTGTGTGAATATTTCTGTATTCTGCATAGGTTAATTAAGTATTTCTCACTGTAAGTTTTAGGTGCTGTATTTGTCAAGATGGGGATTTGGGGAGTGGGAAACGCATCTTTTTGTCATGTTCTGTTTTATAGGACTTTTGCAGTGAAGTGATACTTCCCCCAGTGTACATTGTTTTAACATGGTATGCTAAACACACAAGTAACTAAAATGAAAAAGCAAGTACATTTGTTTGGGTGGCAGTTGAAAAAAAAAATGATCAAAATAGTGATACTCAAATGTAGCATGAGTTGCAGATATTGTTCGGTTGGTGGATAACTTGAACATGGGGGAAGCGGGATAGCTAAAACAATTTCATGGACTACCTTTTTTTAATGGATGTCTTCTCTGGTGTACATACAAAAATATAGTTTTAGATTAAATTATGAACTGTCTCGCAGTGGTGGTGCTGCAGTAGCGTTGTCGCCTCACAGTAAGACGTTGTCCCGTTCGATTTTCAGCTAGAGCGTCTTCTGTGTGGAGACATGCGTGAATGGGCGTACCTTCCTTGAAGGTTGTGCATCAGAGCCGGCAACTCGGCATGTAAAAATCTACTGCCAATCATTAGTGGTCCGGAGTTCCGCTGTGGCGACCCCTAACTGGGAAAAGCCGAAAGACACAACAACAACATTAAATTATGAACTGTGTTAAATTATGGGGTGACAAAATGCAGACTGACAAGTATCAAGTGAATAATGACAGACCACTGGGAAATTTTGCTTGTTTAAGGTTGATAAAAGATGCCATCCTTCTGGTGGATTAATGATTAGGGCAAGAGACTGAGCCTGTATGATCTCATAAATATGCATTTAAACTTGTAAGTAGGTTCTAGTGTAGTTGTAAAGGTGAAGCATTTGTTATTGTTTCAATTGTTTTATTACTGCAAGTATGTTATGTATGAAATGTTGAATGGCTTGGGTTGCATATTCAAATTATTATTAATATGCTGGGTAGGTGATTGGTAGTTAATTGGTGTGTAAATAACATATTCCATATCTGGATGTTTATATGGTTGCACCTATAAAATCGAGATATTAATGGACATTACCGTAAAGGCATCTAATCCAACACCGTGGGTCTGTCACTCAGTTCCTTCTCCTTGTTGAAAACAGCAATTCAACTAAGAGAAATGTCTTGCAACTGCTATAGATAACAAACATGAATTGTGAAAAGTAGTAGTGTTGTAACAAACTGTCTTAGGATTGGGTTAATACAGATATGAGCTGTACCCAAAGAGTAGAAGTATTGCCACAGTCTCTAAACATGTAGTCTACTGAAGTACGAGATACAGATGTCTGGAGTTAAGCCAAGTTTCAGAAGTTTAACAGAAAGTGATATAGATAGTGACACATGGTATCACTATGTGAGGCAGTACAGCAAAGTGGCTTATCAGTGGTCTAATGGCTTTAGATCATAAATTGTATGTTGTAGCGAGTTTCACTGCAGTGTACTGTATTTTGCAAATCAGCAGAGCACTTCCCACTGTGGTGCAGCTGTGGAACTGAAATGTATAATTTACGGGTGGGAAGGTAGGGATAGAGTCCCCCACGTAGGGAGACTAGGAGTGGGGAGGGATTGCCCTCTCCAAAAATAATTTTTTTTTCAACTCATTGTTTTTGGTTTTTAATTTTCAGAAAATGGTGATTCAAAAAGATGGGCTTCAATGGCATCTAGCTGGATAGTTAGCTGGCTCACTAATAGGACCCAAGAGGTTGAAATCGGTGAGGCCACTTACACAAAGAGGTCAGTCATCCATGGAATCCCCCAGGGGCTTTGCGCTAGGCCCACTCCTGTTTGGCATCTACATCTTTGTTGTCAAAGCCAAAGAACTCTGGCTGACCACATTTGCAGATGATTGCAAACTGGAAGCAGTCATTGAATCACCCAGAGATGAGAATATTCAGGAAGGTCTAACACAGACAAACAACACCTGATACCAAAGCCATGGTTTAAAACACAATAGCAAGAATTGCATTATGTTACCTTTTGGGAAGTTGGACACCATGGGTAACTATGTCATCAGTAAACACTCCTAGAAGTTGATTCACTAGTCAGGGATCTGGGCACCTAGCCTTTGACCAACATATGTACAAGGTAGTAAGAAACTCCTTCTATGTTGCTCAACTTATAAGTAAGGGCATGGCATCTAGGTCAAGAGAGGTCATCATGCCACTGTACTTGGCCCTTATCAGACCCATCATAGAGTGTAATGTCCCCCCCTTCGGAATGTGCCTGACCAGACACATGCAGCAAATGGAGCCTCCACAAAGGTTCCTTACAAAAAGAATACAGGGAGTAAACACAATGTCCTACACTGATCACCTCAATGCCATGTCTTTTTACTCTGTATCATACAGACTTCTGAGAAGTAATCTTTGCCTGGCATACAAGGCTTCCTTGGACTCTGTTTTGCAGATGTGTAAAAGGTTAATCAAAATAAACAGCATCAGAACTACTAGATTAAAAGATGTACATTTTGCTCGTGACATAAATAGAGCATATTGGAGAGAGAGATTTGTTTCTCCGAGAATTCTCTGGATCAGGATCCCTATCCTTATTTAAGTGCAACTTGGACCAATGAAGAATAATCAGAAACTCACCCCTGGTCTGGTTCCTATGTCTGTGATGGACAAAGGCAGTCAGTAAATTACCCCCTATGTAAATGAAACGTGAGGGTCACATTTGGGTTGCACAGCTTGGCTTATAAGGGCCGTAGTGGTCTTTAGCCTAGTAAACACTTATGAACCTATACTCATAAATTCAAGATAATAAAGCTTATGTACATCACTAAGAATATGACAAACATAAGTGCAGTGTATGTAATAATAAAGTTTAACCAAATATCTAATTATAAATATTTATTATTCTCTGTTTAATACAATTCATGAAGAAGTATGCATAATGGTTAAGGTGTGTACCTCACAGACACAAAGTACAGGGTTTGATTCATTCTCACCTTCAGGGGAAAATAAGCTAGGCTTAAAATTGCCTGCAAGGGCAGCTAGCCTGGTTCTTCTCTATGAAACTCTGAACCTATGAATGATCCAGAAACATTCAAAATAGTCTAGGGGCTTATGTAGCCTATAAGCAGATTGAATAATATACAAATTTCATTCACTAGCCCCAAATAATTTCTTCCATAGTAATTTGTGTATAGTTTTCCAGTCTGTGAATAAAGACCATGACAAATAGAGTAAGATGAAGGTAAATACCCTAGTAGATGCTTTATATTAAAAATGAAAATGTTCTCCAGCGTATTTTATTAATAGCACTTTACATAGGTTTGTAGGTTCATAGGTACATATTATTTTATTGATCTGTAAGGATTACATTCCTATGATAATTTTTAGCCCTTACACTTTATGTAGAAGTAACCCAGAAATGGGTAGAACAAGGATATGTTGCAACGTTTACACATTGCCCTTATCCATGAGGAGTAAGGGTGCTAAACCAGGGGTGATTTGTGGGTTACTCATCCATTAGTCCAAATTATGTTTGAATAGATTAAGAATAAAGTGCTCTGCTTTATAGAATCATAGGAGGTTACTAGGGTAATGGCTCTGGGGCCCTTACAAGTCTAGCCAAGAGTCTATCCCCAAAAAGAAACTTCAGTCAGCCCTTGTAAGAAACACTGCTGCCAAGTTTCGAACCTGGGCCCCCCTCATTTACAGCCCACTGCATTAACCCTGTGAATTGGAAGACGGTTCCATACAAGTAGAATTGTATGCATTACATTCATGTCCCTCCAACATGTTTTATTTGTGTTGGAGAAGAGATTGAGATCTCTTGAGTAAGTGTTTATCCCACTTTTGGCCTTACAAATGTGTGATAGGTTTGACAAGACAAGGTTTGTTGAGGCTCTGTATGCAACACAGAGGTTGCCAGTCAGTAGCCTGTATGTTACGAAGGAGGAGGACAAGGCTTTGAAGCAGTCCTCATAGTTTTTCAGATATAGATCCTTGATTTTCTTAGTGAAGAAGCACTCTGGTCATTCCAATTGCAAGTTTTTGGACATGTATATAATGGAAGGGGCATTATACTCTACGATCAGCCTATTGAGTGCCGAGTACAGTGGCTTCATTACATTCTTGGGCGTGGACTCCATAACTTAAGATATAAGCTACTTGTTGGAAAAAAAAAACACTTCTTTACAAAAGTGAACACGTGATTGAATGACAATTTATTGTAGACTTAGGTTGCCAGATCCCTGACTGAGGGATGGATTTTTGGGGTATATTATCAGTGTGATAGTTACAAGAGGAGCCCTACTTGCCAAAGGGTACAGTTATACTTTTCTTGGCTTTAGTTTATGTTTTGACACCAACTATTTGTTTCAGATAGGCCCTGTTGGAAGATCACGGTGTCATCTCAGGAGTATGATGGTACCATGTTTGCAGTCATCTGCTGACCGTGGCCAGCCACAGACCCTTAACATTACCTTTGACCACCAAGAAGTAAATGCCAAAGAGGAGTAGCCCAAGGACTGACCTCTAGGAACACTGCTAGTGATGAGTCATTAGGAGGAGGAGGGGGTAGAACTGGCCATCCTTGTTTCTTGGGTTATGTTTGTGAACCAGTTTGCTATCCAATAAGGTATATAGGGATTTACGTTTAGCTTGGAAACTTTATGTACAGTACCGAAGTGTGGGGTGTTGAATGTGTTTCCAAGGTTTAGCTATGCCGTGTTTACTTATGTGTAGGATGTGAAGATGATAATTGGGTTTCTGCATATATGTTTGACTATAAATTAGATTGTCTGAGTAAACTGTTAATGCCACTACTGACATGGAAATGGCACTAATCCAAAGCAGTTGTCTGTATAGAAAATACATATAATTCAAGAGTCCAGGAGGTTTCCCCACTCAATATGATGTCAGCAGTTAAGTCTCAGTTTGTTAACCTGCAGAGTTAAACAGTCTGATAAATAAGACAAAATGACATGAAGCGTTTTCTGCTTGATTTCCTAGTTAACTGCCTGGTTGGGTCATACCTTCAAAATGTGATGCCACATCATAAGTAATTTGTTTTACCATTCTTGAGAATTTAGTAAAGAAACTGGATTTTATGTTTCTTTCTCTCAACTCTTTCAGGTTAAAATGAAGTCATGAACATCCTAGAGTTTAAGCAATAGTATCTGAATATATTATTTGAATGTAATTAATGTTAGAGAAATTCTAAAAAAATGTAATCTCATATGAATCCATCCTTTGATTTACATCTCCAGTAATCCTACTTGGACATTTGGTACATTTTTCATACAGTGTCTGTGTGTGTGAGATAAAAAAAAAATACATGCTAACTGGATTCTTGGAATGAGTCTTTTGTATGGATTAGTGTTCATTGCTTGTCACCAGATGGATCACATTTTAATTTTTTTATTTTTATTTGTTAACCATGCATGAGAACGGTTCTTTCTTGGACCATTTTCAAATACAAACCTGGTCACAAAACAAGAATGAATTAAATATTTATGATATACGTATACAGCATAGTCAGTCAATTCAGCCATGATGTTTGATGAAGAGTGAGATCAAATCAGAATATTTTGGCGACATGCATACTTCTTATAGATGTTGACTAAATGTCAGGACTGAACCTGTGGAACACTGATTTAGTGGGTCTGAAACCTTAACAACTAAGCCACTGTGATTTTTGCTTGGAAATGTTTACTTAGAAATTTTTATACCCCAAGTAGATTCCAGAGAATTTTTCCTCTGGTAGACAGCAAATGTTGGAGGTATGACGGGGAAGAAAGAGGTACTTGGGAACATATTTTCTGGGAGTGCAGTAGGTTGGCGGACTTTAAGAATTCCCTGCTGGATGCACTGTTGGAGATGTAGGGTGGACAGTTTGCTGTGACGAGGGAGATAATTTTTCTGAGCTATGATAAAGAATCTGAATTGCCTAGACATGGTAAGGCCTTGCTGTGTCTAATTATGGTGGCCGCAAAAAAAGCAATTACTAGAAAATGGAAATCAGAATCTAAACTAGCTATATTAGAAGTAGTGAATATAGTAACAGAGATAAAACAACTGGAATGAAGACCTTTAGAAAAGGGTAAGAGCAAACTACATAAGAAAAAATGGGAATTGTGGGAACATTACATACAGGGGAGGAATGAGGTTTAAAAGAAAGCAGGACTTAACTCATTACAGCAGAGTGTGCCTCCACGCGGTTTTGCAGTTACCTCCCACTGCGCCTCTAGGTGTCAAATATTGCTTGTTCATATTTGCATTAATAATTCCAAAAACCGTGCTACATATACGTTATCAGAAATTTTATCTTGTGCAGTCACCCCTCTCTACTTTTTACTCCCACTCTACTTTCCCTCAGTTCTGAAGCCCCTGCACTTACGCAATTCTTCTTCTAGCCACTAATCTAATTATACCTTGTTTCTTTTCATTATATTCCTACAACCTTAACTTCCCCTCCTGCTAACCTGCTGAATTTATTATTGTTGTTTCTCCTGTCACAACCTATTACCACACTTTTTGTATATATAGCTGTGTACTATTCCATTGAGTACATTATGTTTTTCTTATCCATTATATCCATAAGATTGTTTTACTCTGTAATATTGTTAATTTGTCTCTATTCGTATGTATTTGTATGTCTGTTTGGGGCTTTTCCCCTCTGGTCTCCACTGAAAAAGGGTAAATTCTTACCCAGCTGGACCAACCTGGTTAACAAATGCGAAATAAATAAATAATTTATCTTCAGGCATACATGATGGCATACACAATCATATTAATAATTGACCTCTGTCAGTGAGAATTTGTTAGAACTGTAAGGTGATAACTTCATTTTTTTAAAGGCTCAAGCCACACCTGCTGGGAGTTAAAGATACACACTCGAAAGAGCTGTACTGGAGAGAATGAGTTAAATGAGCTATGTAATGTTTGACTGAAAATAACTGGGTAAATTATAAGTGATGTATAATGTTTGTAAGTATGATTTGTGATGTAAAATGCTTGCAACTAGGATTGCCTCGGTGCGATTCATTTTCATGTATATAAATGTATGATTGCTTATATCATAAGTGATGGTTTAATAAAGATAATTCTTGTTTAAAAAGGGGGCAGGAATTGAATAATTTATGTAATGTTGCTTACTTTATATAATATATAACAATATATGTGAAATATAATGTTTGTTAATGTCAATTTAATACAATTTGATTGCTTTTTTATATAAATGTAAATGTGCCTATGTCACAAGTGATAATTCAATAAAGATGTTAAAAAATAAGTCATTGTGCTGCCATTAAAGTAGAAATGTCATATTTTTAGTGGCTTTAGAAATTATATTTTTAAAGGGGCTCAGTCTTGTGTGAGTTTCTGTGAAAAATATACTAAGATCTCTAAAAGTGAGTTAGAACAGCCTACAGCATGCTTGAATAAAAAGCGCACATCCACATATGTTTGAAGTGGAATGTTTCCAGAAAATTCCAGTTCATTTTGAACTGTTAGAAGGATTTCTTACTTTATTATTTATTTATTTATGTTACTTAAATATTTAATTACTTAGTATGTTAATATAACATATACAGGAAAGAAGACAATTGATATCACTAAAATAAGAAATGTTCAACAAAGATGAACACAAAATGTAAAGTCCAGGTATAATAGAGTCATAAGCCCTAATCAGACAAGATAGCTGATTCCAAAGGATAGGCAAAGTACAATCATACAAAACATTCAAGGCAGGCATTTGGAACAGCACCTCCCCCTCTGATTTCTGGGCCTGATCTGAACATAGAGCATCAGCAACTCTTTTAGGTGAGCATGTCGCAGATCATGTAGGACTCTATATGTCCGTAACAGAATCTTAAAAATGTATCTGGTAGCAGTAGGAATTAAGTAAAAAATAACTTAGGAGAGAAGTACTATAGCATCTGTGAGGACTGTCTACTAAATCTTGTTGCAGATGTTTGCACTTTATGTAGTCATCATGCCTGATCTCTTTCCAAAAGCCCTCAGTAGAGAGCATTGCAGTAATGTAATTGAGATGATAAAAGGGCATGGATCACATAGCAAGCCATGTAAATGGTATAATGTTCTGTGGATCCATGTATTATTTCCCGATAGAAGTGCACCATCATGAAGATGACTGATACACAGCCCTTCAGTGTCACTTTGTCATTAGAAATGATGCCAGTGCAATGAACTTGTGACAGAAATTCCAGTTGATCTGCCCCTAAATAATGATAATGAGGAGAAAAAAGAGGAAAGTGAGAGGGACGTACAGTGGCATGAGGTAGTATTGCCTTGGTCTTTGCAGGATCGAGTTTTAGATGATTCTTAGGTTGGTGACATTTATCTGCAGTCTTCTAGTGATGAACAGTCTGGCTTAAAATCCACAGTGAAGGGGAGGTAGAGCTGAATATCACCATCACAAGACTGATAAGAAATACTTGTCCCTCTGAGAATTGTTTCATGGGCAGCAGATGCTCTCTGAATAACAAGTAGTGCTAAGAGTGAATCTTGTGGATTCCATCTAGAAAGTAGTGATTTAAGTTAATTAGTCATAACTCAATTCTGTGTGGGTAACGCAGTAGGTAAGAGGCTTACCAGTCAAGCACAACTACCGAAACTATGAAGTGGATTTTAAGGCAGTCAGATAAAGATTTATTTATTTATTTTATTTTATTTGACATTTGTTAACCGGGAATGACCAACTGAGCAATAGCCCATTTTCAGCAAATGCCTGTGGGGGGGAAGCCCCATACAGGAAAATTACAAATAAGGTTACAAAACAGTTGTAAACAAAGACTAACAATGAATACAGAAGAATTATTAAATACATAGTATACATCTTAGAAGTTAGATTACATACAACATACAAGTCAGTAGTGATATGAAGTTTAATATAAGGTGAATCTTAGTAAGCAGGGATGAAGAAGGCCAAGGTAGTTTAAGGGGTTACAAGATAGACTTAATAGGAAGAATAATTATGCATAGAGGAGTGAATAAGTAAGATCCTATGATCCACAGAGCCACATATGACTGCGAGATCAAGGGAAGATCAAGGTCAAATATAACTGTTGATCTTGAATCATTAGAATATTACTTAAAACCTGGGTAATTTTTGCCTCAGTACTCTGCTGAGATTTAACACCAGACTGACATGGATCAAGTAAATTGTGAGGTAAGTAAGAAACACATAATTGTTGGTAACCTTAACCTTTAAAAGGAAGGTTTAAGAGTGGGCAGTAATTTGCTAGACATTTTTCATATTCAGAGATGGATTTTTTTGAGAATGTGTAATCAAAACCTCTTTTAAAATAATAGAAAAAAGTCCTGCCTTAACAATGAATAGGTTGTCTGGAAATAGTAAGCAGAAAGCCATTCTCCAGACTTTGTCCTAGTTAACATAACCAAACTCAGTCCAGCAAATTTGTATTGTCTCAAGCAAAGATCTCTTGAAACTCTCATTTATGGCATGTTTGGGGAAAGAACCCCAGACATTGGAAACGCTATACATGAAGAAATATGCAGCATTGATAATATAGAAACCATTTTCAAAATAGCAATGTTGGCATTTGTCAAAAAAGCATGGCAGAATTTTCACTGTAGAAGGAAATGGACTTCTTATATGAGATTTCTGCCTGGTAATCAGCATAGTGTTGGCCCAAACCAGAGATGTCCACACCAGTAAGGTTTTAGCATTCAAACAACAATCCCTGTCATTTGGAACTCATGGTTAATCCATACTCATGAAGAGTGGTAGACCTTGAATATACATATGCTGTGGCTGTGACATCCAGTGCACAAGTCTTGGCACTATTGTAGAGAGTTGGAGACATTAGCATTGTCCATGCTGAGGAGCTAGCCAAGCGTGGATGGTAAGATATCACTAACTGTATTTCTCAAACCCCTTCAACTGACCATTTCCATATCAGTTGATGTTGCTGGTGGGAGTCAGAGTCCAAAGTAAACCAGGTAATGATCTGACCAGGAAATTGCTTCCACCACCAAGTTTCTGGCTTCCATATTAAGTTGAAAGCAAGTCCAGGGAGTGTCTAAACTTAATATGCAACAGTGGAAGCAACATAAGTAAAGAGAAGACTGTCAAAAAAATTTAGAATGTCCACGGTGAGTTTACAGGTACCATCAACATCAAATATCTCTGGCAGTAGAATATTCCAGGGCAAGCTATCTGGAGGATTCATTGACTAGGTCAGTAAGAGCATCCATGAGCTCCTGCAGCAAAGCTGTAAGATAACCGAGTGGATAGTAAATGAAGAGAAGTATGCAGTTCACTCTGCTCTAAGAATATCCTCAGAGATGTTGATCATTTTCCCAACGATTAACTGTTTTAAATCCAGACTGGGTTTGAAATCTGTTGTAACTCCCCCATAACTATTGCCAGATGTTGGGCTGAGAATAACATAAAGGCCTGTGGGCATTGCAGCCAGGTAAAATGCAAGGTCAACTGTATGGAACAAGAATAAGATAATTTCTGGTGTGTTTGTAATTGTTCTGGTATTAACTAACACAATTAGAATCAAGACATTAGCAGTGCAGATCCTGTTTATAGATCATAAGGTGATTTCAACTAGCACCAGATAGGGAGGACTTTGGCTATGGTGAGATTTCACCCTATGGTGCTCACTGGTAACCTTTTTCTCCTGCTGGACCACCAGGTTTAGGTGTGCAAAGAAGGAAAGCTTTTTGCCCCTTATCTGTAATTTATTGCATTCCACAGCCTTCTTTATTTATTTGACATTTGTTGACCGTGAATGTCTGTCTGAGCTAGAGCCATTTTTCAACAGAGGCATGGGGAGAAAATGCCCTCAAAAAGCATGACATATTGGTTACAGTATTTGCATTCTTTGAGATTAATGCAGATCATTTAGAGTATAGTACACAAATTTACAAAATGTTGCACCTTTTGAGATCGTACAGAGCATGCAAAAGAAAAACAGTTGTCAGTTCATTTACAAATAATTGTCATAATTGATCAGTTATACAACAGAAACAGTAAGATTTATTTCTCAGAGTCAGGGGATTAAGAAGTCAGAACACATGTTAGGTAAAGAAGTGGAAAGAGTAGTTAGAGAGTAAGTGAGAGAGTTTTACAGTTAAAGGAGATCTTGGAGGTCCAGGAAGATGTGATGAGGTGGGTGAAAGGATAAAAGAAAATCCCTAACATGAAATAAACCCATTTATGAAAACAAAAGTCATTTATTAAAAAAAAAAAAAAATAGCTTAAACAGTGTAAACAAGCCATTACGATTAAAGCAAAAATAGGCAAAACACTGCAAAAGGATCATAAACTTAACAGTACTGGAACTAAATCAAACACTTTTTCTTGATAAAGAAATTAGTTTGCAGTATGAATAATTAAATAGGGTATTGTAATTAAGGTTGTTCATTCACTTTGTATCTAATACGATTTTGTTTAATCATCTGACAAACTTCCATGCTGCCATCGCTAGATAGTACAACAGGTTCCGTCTGGCATGCGGTAAATGTGCAGATCACTTCAACTTTTTAATCACATTCAAATACTACTCCCATCCACTGCTGAAACCATAAAGTAAAGGTCAATGAAATTGTTCATCATTAGTAAAACAGAAAGAAAATGCAAGAAAATAATGAAACCGTAATTCTTACAGCTCACTTCCAGTTTGGCAAAATTTGAACTCTGGGAAAATAATTCTGCAGAATTACCAGTTTGCATCTATTCAGTAGTGGGCAGTATCCATGTAATTTAATAGCCCGAATCCACCATATTCATGCGGACTTGAAAAATGTGTAGAGTCACATCTCCAAAGCCTCTGTGTTTGCCCATTACCAAGTTGAGAACATAGTAAATAAGCAGTCAGGTGTTAAAAAAGAGGATAACGCTAGCCAAAGAAGTCAAATGATGTAAGGAGTTCCTGTCTTTCAGTGAATTTCTATATTGCTTAATTATATGGATAAACCCAGTACAAAATCACCCTGAGCTTGGCAGACTAAATATAGCTTATTTAATGTATTTGCTTGCTTGTTTACTTTTGTTGAACAGGCTACTCAAATTAGGTCTGTGGTCTATTTTCAGGAGGGATCAACATGATATTTATTCAAATTGGTGGAAATGTAACCAGAACACTGGGAAAATTCACCTACTCTTTTTGCAGGAAACACTTGAGGGCAAATGTCTATGAGAGGGGTGCAGTAAAGATGGCAAAATGATCAACAGGAGAAGACGTTATTACTGATACCATAGACATTTAAATGATATTTGCTGAAGGTAGAATGGAAACATATCAGTGAGACTTGTGTCAGAAATACCAAAATCATATGTGGTTAGAGAGGTGGTACGAATTGCTGTAATCTAGATAATGGCAGACAGTGTAGAGGTTGCTGCTGCAAGTAGTATAATTCTTATATTAACACCAACATCAATAATTCTTATATTCATGATTGGGACATGTAGGAGGAAGCATTACATTATCCAAGGGCAGAACTGTTGCAGAGGAAGAATGCATGTTTGCTACGATGACATCAATTCCTGCTGTGTCTGTTGTGACACATGTGAGGAAGAAAATGTTTGCACAATTGGCACTGCACCCAGACTTTTGGCAGAATTGAATCACTGTAGAGTTTGATTCTTTTTAAAGGGACAGTGCAACACTGGATAGATGTTTGTTTTGAAATAAGCATAAGTACAAATTACCAAGGTTAGGGCATCTGTATATTTTTTTCATAGATGTCATATATAACCATGCAAGGAGTGCAGATGGCATAATGGTTAAGGTCTGCCCCCCCTCATGCACAAGGTTTGATTCTGACCTCCAACCAATACCTCTTCGGAGTCTGCATGTTCTCCCTATGTCTCTGTGGGGTTCTTTCCACCTCCAAAAACATGCTGAGTTTTTCTGTCATAAACTCATTAAGAATGGAGCTGTGGGCAGCAGCACAGACTCTAGATAGTGCACTAGGGGAAGAGCTGAATACACCAACAACTTTGGGCATGTACTGTGGTGCACAGTTTCCTCAAAGATAGGAGAGCATGGATCATAGTCTGTGCACCATGGCAGGGCTAGCCACTCGACTATGTAAAATTTGGCTCAATATGATTTGGTCGTGGTTGGCATGGGTCTTTACCAGTTATAGGTAGGTTAAGGTTCTGTTGTACTCTGACCTACACCAGGGATCCGTGCTAATGGTGGGAGGGGTGTATGTGCCCCTCTTGGCAGGTGTGTGCCCACCATAAAGCCCAGCAGCCCAGGGCAATAACCTACTGGATGTTCATCGTGTTACCCTGTTGCAGTCATCACACTTGGGTTATCCTGCCGTCAGGCGGTCCCGCAGTCGGCCTGAGTTCCAAAGTTTTGGTCCGGTGTCGGTTGCTGTCACTTCTTCCCTGACGTCAGTGCGTCAGGGGTATATAAGAGGCATCCGACGTAATTTTCTTCAGTCTTTCTTGCCGCGCTGAGATTTTCGAATCGAATTTCAGTCTGAAGTCTTCAATAAAGTACCCCACTGGGGAACCTTTTCTTGCCTCAGTCAGATGTCAGAAAAAGTTAACAATTGCATTTCTTGTTGGAAGCGATTACCTCATAGGGACTTCCATTCTTATTGTGTTCCTTGCCTAGGCCCAGACCACGAAGTCACAGGTTGTCGGTTTTGTGCTAGGTTTAATAAACAAACTATCAAACGCCGTTTCGACTTTGCACTACATTACTTTGATAGGAAATTTAATTATATCATGCCGTCGGAGCAGCCGGCGACCGGCATGCATAAAAAATGCAAGGATAAGGACAGGCAGCCTAGGAACAAGCCAGACTCCGAGGCCTCTGCTGGGCCTGTCGCCGGTTCACCGGTTTTCAGTGAGGCGCCTACGCAGCCCCTGATGACCGCAGATTTGGAACCCCAGACAGCTGCGGATTCTCAAGCGGATTGTACTAGGCCGACGCAGCCATCTTCATTAGGCCCTTCCGACACCGGAGCAGAAGGAGACCCTGGTGCAGTGGAAACACCTTCGGTTGCAGAAGGTGTCTTCAGACTGACTACACTCACCATTAAATCTTATGCTGAGCTTAAAACTCCTTTAAAACCAAAAAAGATTGTACATCAGTCTACAGTTCAAGGCCCCATGCCTAAGAAACAGATGCTTAAGATGGCTGAAGATTTGATTACTCTAATCAGGGGTTCCCATCCTCCTCCAGATAAAAGACCAAGACAATAGGAGGATTATGCTTCCTCTGACCAGGTTTCCATTTCCTCAGATTCTTTTGAGGAACAGGATTGCACTTTTCCCCCTTATGAAGACTCTGATTTTGAAGACTCTATTCCCTCAGCATCTCCCCCTAAAGACTACTCCTTTGGGGAAACTTTACATACCATGCGGGAACATTTCCACTGGGAAGGCCAGGACTACTCTGATTCTAAGAAAAGGCTCCGAGAGTTCCTTTTACTACCCCAGCACAGACCACTTGCTATCCCTCCAGTTTTAGATATTGTGGATGATGTTTACTTGGAGTCTAGTCTAAATCCAGACTCTCTACCTCCTGCTCCACCCAAACCAGACAGATACTACAGAGTACCTGACTCACACAAATTCCTTTATAAAAGCTCTGTGGCTGACCCAGAAACAATTTCCCAGGGTCCCTCTGAAAGGGATTCCAGAGCCCTAGATAGATGGGGAAAGAAAATATACACCTCAGCAACTCTGGCTGTGAGAGCATTAAATTGTCAGTTTCACATGCTGAAATATCAGCAATTCCTAACGTCTCAATTAAAACAAAAAATGAGCACACATTCTGAACAGTCTGAATTCAAGGAAATGCAGGATCTGTTGCATGCAGCTGAGCAGGTGGCAAACATACTTTACAATGTGGATTTGATTCATTGGAAGCTTCCTGTAGAGCAGCTGTTACTGGGTCTGTCATACGTAGACATGCTTGGTTAAAAGAACAAACCCTACCTGATCATGTTAAAGCAAAATTATTGGATGCACCTTTACAGCAGGATGTATTATTTGGTGTCAAAGTAGAAGAGGTTTTAAAGAAAATGGAAGAGGTTTTAAAGAAAATGGAGGATAAGGCAAAGTCTATGCAGACGGTCAAGGATTTTTTACAGGTACAACCTCCTCGTTTCAGCAGAAATTGGCCAACAAAAAACTGGTCCTTTCCAGCTTCTGACAGATCACAGAGGGGCAAATACAGACGCCCAAGGGGCAGAGGTCAGTCACAAGGCCCTTACAAACCTTGCCAATGGGGTTCTGCTACCCAGAAAGGAGGAGAAGACAGACCCCAAGCTAGCAGAAGACAAATACAATGACTCCATCCTCAAACTACCAAGCAAGTCTCTCCTGGCAGCTCTCTTGGGAGGAAAATTAGAATTTTTTGCAGACAACTGGCACATCATCACAAAAGACAAATGGGTCCTAAACATTGTCTCACAAGGATACAGATTCCACTTTCATACCTTGCCAAGGATAAAAGGAATGCCAAACCTGCCACCAAATCAATGGGCAGAGGCACAAAAACAAATTACAGCTCTCATGGACATGAGAGCCATTCAACAGGTATCTACACAGGAGCAAGGACAAGGATTTTACTCAAGACTCTTTCTAGTCCCAAGAAAAGACAAAGCATGGAGCCCCATTCTGGATCTTTCAGTTCTGAACACCTATCTGCAAGTACCAAAATTCAAGATGCTAACACTACAGCAGCTTCTTCCCATGCTGGGCAAGAATGCTTGGCTAGTAACGTTGGACCTCAAGGAGGCATACCTGCATGTCCCTATCAGACAAAATTGCAGAAGATACTTCCGCTTTATTGCAGGTTCACCGCATTATCAATTCTCTGCACTGCCCTTTGGCTTATCTACTGCGTCCAGGGTCTTCACAAAATGCCTGGCACCAGTAATTGCATACTGCAGACAAAGAGGAATTCAAATCTACCCATACCTGGACGACTGCCTTATTCAAGCAGAAAGCAAGGACATTCTTTTAAAGCATCTGGCATTTGTCAAACACCTTCTAAGTTGCCTAGGGTACACAGTAAACGAAAATAAATCAAAACTAGTGCCCTCACAAAACATAATATTCCTGGGTGCCAGTTTGAATACAACGGCCCAGATCTTATCTCACGCCAGACAAGCAACAACAGCTGACTCAGTATTTCAAAATAATGGCAACAAAGACCCAACTCCCTGCAAGAAAAATTCTGCAGGCCTTTGGATTCTTGGCATCTTGCATACTACTAATACCATTTGCAAAACTGCATATGAGGAAATTACAATGTTACCTGAAAAGCGTATGGACTCAGCACAGCCACAGCTTGGAAACAGTGATACCACTCATTCCCTGCCTTCAACAGGAGTTTCTATGGTGGACACAGGCATGTCACCTCAACAAGGGTCAGCCTTTCACCTTACCCACAGCCAGGCAAACTATGACAACAGATGCATCGGACTATGCCTGGGGAGCACACATGGCAGGACAGTGCATTCAGGGCAAATGGACTACAGATCAAAGGCATCTGCATATCAATCAAAAAGAAATGCTAGCAGTACAGAATCCCCTAACAGCTTTCAAGGACTTCTTACACCCAGGACAACTAATAATAAAGACGGACAATACCACAGTAATGTGGTATATAAACAAGCAAAGGGACACACATTCCTACCCTCTATGCAGGCAAGCAATGACCTTGTGGAACACAGCACTGTCTTACCAGGTTAAATTACAAGCACAATTCCTGCCAGGAAAGAAAAACACATTGGCAGACGACCTAAGCAGAAACATCATGGATCCACACGAGTGGAAACTAGATCCACAAGTATTTGCAATGATAGCTCAAAAATGGGGACACCCAGACATAGATCTGTTTGCCAGCCCCCAAAACTACCAACTTCAAAAATTGTGCACAAGGACATTCCATCCACAAGCTTGGAAAGTGGACGCCCTCTCATTCAGTTGGAAAATATTAACAGTGTATGCCTTTCCTCACTGCCTCTTCTAGCAAAGGTACTGCTGAATGTCAGATTAGAGAGGCCACAAATGATACTCATTGCACCAGACTGGCCACGCCAGCATTGGTATTCAATTCTAAGGAACATGGCCCACGGCCCACCATGGATTTTACCACAAATTCCTCGCCTGCTCACCCAGCGAGATAATCAGATTCTACACAGCCAGCTCAAGACTTTAAACCTGGCTGCATGGCAAATTACCTAAACAACCAGCCAACACCTCTATCCAAAGCTGTTATGGATGTCATTCTGGAGGCCAGGAGGCCCAGCACCAGGAAAACTTATTCAGACAAATGGAAAAGATTTTGTGCCTGGAACCAGGCTAAAGGCCAAAATCCCCTTGATCCAAACATTCCTCAGATTCTACAATATTTAACTGAGATGTTGCACAAAGGACTTTCCTTTTCATCTATTAAGATCCACGCCTCAGCAATTTCAGCTCATTACAACACGGATCCTCCTTTATTCTCACATCCACTCCTAAGACAGTACCTCAGAGGTGCTAAGATCATAATACCGCCCAGGAGAGCACCAACATCTACTTGGGATCTCAACTTTGTTCTGGAAAAGCTTACACTGCCGCCCTTTGAACCAGCTTTTTCAGCCAATTTAAAATTTCCTTCATGGAAAACTGCCCTGCTACTAGCAATAACCTCAGCTAGAAGAGTCTCAGAGCTACAGGCACTTATGGCAGTGGAGCCTTTCCTCATTTTTCATCAAGACAGAGTCTCTCTACGAACTAACCCTTCCTTTATGCCAAAGGTGGTATCCAGTGTGGCCCTAAACCAAACCATTCATTTGCCCACCTTTTTCCCAAATCCCCAGAACAAAGGAGAAAGACTCCTGCACTCTTTGGACATTCACAGGCAATTACGTTACTACTTGGATTAAACTAAGGCTTTCAGAAAGTCTGAACAGCTCTTTGTAGCCTATGCTGCAGGATCACAAGGAAAAGCTATCTCAAAACAGACCATTTCTAAATGGATAGGGCATTGCATTTGTTTCTGCTACACGCATCATGGGAAACCGATACCTGCTAACATTAGGTCCCACTTCACCATGGCTACAGCTACATCAGCAGCTTTTCTCAGGGGAGTGCCAACAAGGATATTCTGGAAGCTGCAACTTGGAGTTCAGTGCACACCTTCACTAAACACTATCACTTACCTCTATATTCTAAGACTAGAGCTGGTTTTGCCACTGCAGTTTTGCAGGGTCTACTAGCTTCTTCTAACCCTGTTTAACTCCACCACCCATCCTTAGCTTTGGGATTCAACCCAAGTGTGATGACTGCAGCAGGGTAACACGATGAACATAGTACAGTTTTGTACCTACCATAAATGTAGATGTTCGAGTGTTCACCCTGCTGCAGTCCAGGTTACCCTCCCTCCATCCCCTCTAAACTAGCTGAACTTATCTATACCACTCTATCCTATACAACCTCTGTGGTGTATGTGCTTGTGTCTGAAGGTATTGTTTTATTTTTATATATATATATATATATATATATATATATATATATATATATATATATATATATATATATTGCCTACCTACGAAAATGTTTCGGATTCCCCTTATATACCCCTGGCGCACTGACGTCAGGGAAGAAGTGACAGCAACCGACGCCGGACCAAGACTTTGGAACTCAGGCCGACTGTGGGATCGCCTGATGGCAGGATAACCCAAGTGTGATGACTGCAGCAGGGTGAACACTCGAACATCTACATTTACCATACAAAACTGTACTTTGCCCAACTTGGGTTACCTGGGATAGCTCTGTTGAGTAAAAGCTGGACGTAAAAAACAATCAGCTTACCAAACAAGAACTAAGAATTGTTGCACTCGGTGTAGGTACATTGACAAGATGAAGCTTTGAAGTGGATGACAAAATGATAAGGAGGAGGCTGGACATCCTCTGTATACAGGAGACAAGATGGAATGGCAGGGCAGCAAAGCCACTTGGCTTAGGATCCAGAGATTACCAGTCAGGAGGAGGGCAGGCTAGAAATGGTGTGGGAATTGTGATGAGGGAGAGGCTTCAGAAGACAGTGAGGGTGTCACTGTATTAGTGACAGAGTCATGGCAATCAGACTCCAGTGTGAGGATAGGGCAACATTCATAATCTCAGTCTGTGCCCCACAGCAGGATTGTGATAGTGAGGAAAAGAGTGCATTTGTACAGCAGTTGCAGGACCTACTGGACAAAACAGGGATACATGAATTGGTGTTGATAATGGGTGACTTGAATTCACATATCGGGACAAGACAGAACAGGATATGAGGACTGCCTGGAACCACATGGGTGGGGCAATAGGAATAAAGAAGGAGAGGCCATTTTAAACTTCTGTCTGGCACATGGCTTAAATGTAGCCAACTCATGGTTCAGAAAGAGAGGCAGTCACAAGATCCCATACAAAAGTGGCCAACATACAACTCAGGTAGACTTTCTCCCAGTAAGGAAAGGCACTGCACTAGAATCAGTGATTGCAAAGTCATCCCCAGTCGCCCACAACATAAATCACTACTTGCCGCAATCAGCTGCAGGCAGTGGTCAGAGAAGGCTATAAGGATAACAGAAATAAGGCTGAAGACATGGATGTTGACTGGAGGGAAAGCACAACAGTTTCAAGGAATTACTCAGGGCTCAAGCACCTAAAGAAGAAGAGGAAGTAGGTGAATGTGAAGAAGAATTGAAGCTCCTCATAACATCATGTGTAAGGGCTACAGAACAGATAGTCAAGCCAGCTATTAAAATAAGATGTACAAGGAAAGCTGGTGTGGAATGCAGAAGCCCAGAAAGTCATCAAAGGAAAGATGGAGTGCATGAAAAAGTGGGCGATAGAAGAGACAGACCAGACTAGGAAGGAATATTGCTTGGCTAACAATTTAAGAGGGAAGTTGCAAAAGCAAGTAACACAGCATCAGAGGCACACTACTGACTTCTGGAAAATGACTCCGTGGATGCCACAAATATACTCTTATCAGGTTGCAAGGAAAAGCAGAAAGATAAAGAAGATATTCAGACACCCTTCATAAGGGATGCCAGCAACAACCTGCTCACCAATCCACAGGACATCAAAGGCAGATGGAAGGAGTAAGTATGTAGAAAACCCCTCAGAAGCTGTACTACCCCAAACACAGCCTACAGTGAGAGAAGAGGAGGAGCCCACCATAGAAGAACTAAGAACAGCACTATGGAAAATAAAGTCAGGTTAAGTAGCAGGCACAGGCAAGGTCAGAGTAGATATGATCAGGATGGAATGGAATGCAAAACAGAAGGCTCATGGGATGAACTGAGTACAAATAAGACGGTTGCAATGGCAACAAATGGGAAGTCTAATGAAGAAGTTAAAGCTAGAATAAGAGGGGCTGCAGCCAATTGCCACAGAGTGTCAGGGGTTGTGTATGACTTAAGAATGCCAAAGAAGCCGAAAAGTAAGGTATATAATCTGTGGTGCGACCAGTACTAATGTATGGTACAGAAACCTGGGCATTAAAGGCAGAGCAGTTGAGGAAGTTAGAGGTGAAGGAGATGAAGTACCTGAAATGAGTAGTAGGTTGCACACTATAGGACAGACGGAGAGATGAGGACATGACACCAGAAGCCAAAAGTACTTCAGTTGCACAGAAGGTCAAAGATTTTGGTGGTTCAGGCTCATGTGCCGGAAAGCAAAAGACAAGCTTGTGAAGATGCCTTGGAACAGACGGGAAGAAGGTAAGACGAAATGAGGGTGTCCAGCAAAGAGGTGGATGGGTTGTGTGAGAGAAGATCTGTGACAGTTGACCATGACTGTCGAAGAAGGTAAGAGATTAGCATTGAATAGAGAGAGAGATGGCAACAAGTGACACAACACCCCAATCCCATGTAGAAAATGGTGAAGGGGGGGGGGGTGATGATGCAACATTCAGCTGATGGCAGAAGAGTGTAAGTTGTGCATTTACTTAATTTGTAGAACAAAAAAAAAACAGTTCTTATATATATATATTTACGTGTGTTAACTTTTTTAATGTTCTTGTTGTGTGCTACTATTGTTAATTCCTCCGGGGATTTTGACTTGTTACTTATTACTGTATTGTTTGTATACTTAATACTGCTTTTATGCAGTTATGGGGCTTTTTTAAAGTGTTTTATGATGTACTGAAAAACTGAAGTTCCATCATTTGAATACTAGGGAAGGGACTGTGTTGTGCATGTAGGGTACCAAGAGGCCTGTTGTTTCTGTTGTTTATCTGCTTTATTTTGAAGTCCTGACAGTAAACATTGCATTTTCTTTCTCATTTGTGTGATATTTACATCAGATTTAACACTGCTGTAGTTCTTACTGTTAAATTGCAATTTTACCACAAATTACTTTATTTGCATTGTTTTGTGTAGAGTTTTCATCATATCTTACAGTAGAATCTCCAACTAAATGCTTAGCTATCCTGTTTTAAAAGGTTTCTATTTGATTAAAGATCATTATTTGCTTTTTTGTCACTATTTAGCAAGTGAATTTTGCTTGGTATTGTGACTGCTACTGCCGTGGTGGTGCAGTGGTAGCATTGTTGCCTCATAGCAAGAGGTTCTCCCGTTCGATTCTTGGCTGAAGTGTGGGGAGTGCCTTCTGTGTGGAGTCTGCATGTCCTCCCCGCGGTTGGGTGGGCGTTCGAAAGACATGCGTAAATGGGCGTGCCTTTGTTGAAGGTTGAACGTCGAGCTGGCACCTCGACGTTCGTGAAAATCTACTGCCAATCATTAGCGGACCGGAGTTCCACTGTGGCGACCTAACCGGGAAAAGCCGAAAGACAACAACAACATTGTGACTGAGCGAGCTGCTGTTTAGTGCACTCTGCAGATTGTATAACAAGGTTTAGCACCAATTAAACTGTTTCTGCTATGTTTTGTGCAATTTAGCCATATTTGTTGTGTGGGAACGTAGTTTAAATTTTCTATTAATATTGCAGCCATTAGTCTGCCCTTAATTGGGTAAGTGTATTATTCTGGCTTGTGTTTTTCCCTCTTACTTGATGGATCTTACCCCCTAGCAAATTTAGTTGCAAGTGAAAAGAAAAAAGTCATTAAAACTTGCCTCATCCTACAGTTTGTGAATCATTTGTTCCCTTAAGCCAACTCACAGACCAGTTAACCATTTTCTTGTCACCCTCTAGTGTGAGCCCACAACCCTCTATAGTACAGGGGTCAGACACACCCTCCATGGCTTTTCAAGTACCTGTTTCAGGTACAGGAGAACCAAACCCTTTAGATGCAGGAGAGGATAAGCTTTGGAAGTCTACTCGTATTCCCCTGAAGGTAGTATGAATGATGGACGTAATACAATTTTGCAAGTCCTACTTACCTGTAATAGTAGATGTTCGAATTTTGCACTGCCTCAGTAGCAGCACCCCCCCCCCCCCGTTTTGTATATAGTTCGATGGTATCCAGGCTTTGGTTATTTTTGTTGCTGTTTTTTGGCTATGACTTGGTAGATTTTAGTCAGTTCTTGCTTCTGGTTTTGGTTCTTCCTACTTACTACTAAAAGCTGGAATAATTGACTTTCTGTGGCAGGGGTTAGGTTCATAGGTTCATAGGTTCATAGGCTCATACTAGGCTATCTGCAAGGGCATTTATAAGCCTAGCCCATAGTTATTTGGCTTTCGCCACCCCTTTAGTTTGAATAAAACTATGCCTATTATTTTGCTGTGCCTCTGTCAAGCAGTGACACTGAAGTAATCCCTGGGGTATATCCCCCATCCATTGGTCAAGATTCCTCTTGAACAAGGCCAGCGAGGTGCTCTGCCTCACATGTACCGGGATTTTGTTCCACAGCATAGGGAGTCTCTGGGTGATGAATCTGTCCCTCCAGCATGTTCTATTAATAACCGTGTCAAGGTTTAAGTCTCCCGCCCTTGTGGTTCTGAGGGATCTAGATTTTTTTGAGGTGAAGCATATTCATCAAATCAGGGTTTGACATGGCCTTATATGTCAGGCACAGGTCACCTCTGAGCAAGCGGTATGAGACTGAATAGAGCTGGAGTTCTTTCAGTCGGGCAGCATAAGACATATTTTTGAGACCCTTTATCCTTTTGGTGAGGAACTTTTGGGGCCTTTCCAGCTGCTGCAGGTGTCTGGTCAGATACATTCCGAATGGGGCATTGTACTCAATCATAGGTCTAATGAGTGATGAGTACAGGGGGGCGATGACCTCCCTTGATCTAGATGTGAATCCCTTCATGATCAGGTGGGCAATGTAGAAGGTTTTCCTAACTACTTTAGCAACATGAGTGTCAAACGAAAGGCTACTGTCAACCTGGGTCCCCAGATCCCTGATGACTTCTTCTGTGCTCAGTGGATTGCCACATATATGGTAGCTAGGGGTAACCTTGTTTTTCCCGAAGGGTATGACTATGCATTTCTTGGCATTTAACTTTAGGCCATGGTTTCCCTGATGGAGGGTGTTAGCCAACCCCATTTAACAGAAAGCCAGAGGAGTGGATTCTGAGCTCAGGAAAGTTTTCACAGTGAGTGTGCCACTGAGGCAGTGTGAGATTCAAACATGAACATCTGCCGTTACAGGAAAGTAGGACTTTTACAACTATACTTTGCCCTTTAGTAGTGGAAAAAAAGAGAAAAGTTAACAGGCTTAAAGATTTGGATGTAAGGTTAGGGTGCAGAGGTGGTAGTAGAGGCGAAGATGAGCTGTTGGAGTGTAGAAGCTAATACATATATTTTGTAACTGCATAATTATATACAAAATATACATAGAAAATAGTGGTTGAAAGGGAAAAATATGAACATTTGGTGAATGAGAGGTGCCATTATTTGCATTTGTTTCCCGGGGTAAAGCAGTGTTGCAAACAACCATTTTTCAGAACAGCCCACTGAGGTTAAAACAAGCAAAACAGTTAAATCAAATTTTACAAGAGCACTTCAGATTTCACACTGAAAGTGACATGTATACAAAATATTATTTGATCATGCAGTGAAATCCATCCATCCATTCATCCTCAGTCCAATATTAATTACAAACTATCAGCTGCATTGACATAGAAATATAAAGCTCTGTGGGTTTCTTTAGCATCTTGGGCATTTGTTAAAGCTGGCATAAGGAGGATTGACATCTGTCCTGTTGGGGGGGGGGGTGTACTGCAGGTCACATGCCTGGGAGGTGAGGTTGCAGATGCACTTGAGACTTGGGACATGCATTTAGGTCACCAGACTGCCATCAGGTGCTTGCTTTTCATAAGCGATCACAGGTCTTTGCACTTTCATGGGAAAAACTTAGTGGTCATCACAGTGATGAGGGTCGTAAGTTCTTTGCAGCCAGAGGAGGGAGTTGGGGCATACCATGAAAACATCTGATGGCTGCCTGTGACAGCAGCCATGGAGCAAATGGGTCAGTTGAAGTAAAGAAGAGCCGAGGCTTTACAAGCATAGCATGGAGAAGGATATCGGAAGAAAAATTCCAAATCATTTGAAAGAGGAAATGTGAATGAACAGCAGATGCAGGTATACATAATATTAATCAACAGTTCAACAGAGACAGTTTTATAGTTTTCTAACAGACGCCAAAGTATTAATAGTATGAAGATGGTTGATATTAGTTTCCATAATAATAATAAATGGATTCACAGTGAAAAGTAACAGAAGAATTTGATAACCCACCTAAAATAAGCTGTTATGTCCTTGTTTTTATGTGAGGGGCTAAAGGATGCACATACATGTCTATATATACATTGGTTACAATATGTGCAGTTTTAAGTTTTGGGAGTGAGATGGAGGAAGTTTGAAAGAGCAGAGGGAGAAGGAGAGTTTGGAAAAGTGCACTGGTGTGTGCTGTTACTAAAGTATATAAATTAAAGAGTAACCTTGGAGGCAATAATAAATTGGGTAATTTGTTAAGAAAGGAGGCATATTTAGTTTCATCATAAAGTCGATGAAGTGTATGGGCTTCAGACACACATATTTTCAGTAGCTGGAAAGAAGCATTTCATTTGCTGGCAGTAAATAAAAGGAAAAGAGAATGCTTTATTGAAAAGTACCTAATAAAGGTTTATTGTTTTTGGTGTTAAGCTAAAACTGAAAAGTAGTAGAAGGGTGCTTAGAAAGTATGTTTCAGAAACAAGTAGATGTTATCTTTTATAGTATTTGCATACTTTATGTTTGTCTTTTCGGCTTTAGGTTAGGGGTCGCCACAGCCGAACTCTGGTCCGCTAATGATTGGCAGTCAATTTTTATGGTGCCGAGCTGCCAGCCCGACGCCCAACCTTCAGCGAAGGCACGCCCATTCACGCATGTCTTTCGGGGGCCACTCGACCGTGGGGTGGACATGCAGACTCCACACAGAAGGCACTCCAGACGAGAATTGAACAGGAGAACCTCTTGTTGTGAAGCAACAACGCTACTGCTGTACCACCGCGGCTGTTATGGAAAAAGAGCAACTGCTAATGGATGAGGATACCATATTACAAGAGATTAAGCAAGTTGTTAATACAGTTGAGAGATTTTTATATCAGTGGCAGATGAGTTAGGTTATGATTTAGGGTATTATAGCTGAACTTCTTAATGAAAACTGTGGGAAAGATTGGAGAAATAGTAAGGAGTGATAGTACTATGTATTGGAATGTTAGTACTAATGTATTGGAATGTTATCTGGAAAATGGGGGCAGCAGAAACAACAGCAAAGAGATGATGATGTCCTTCAAGAATGCAACTGCAGTCATAACATATGGGTTGTCCTGCCTCAGGCAGCCCTCGGTCAGCCGGATTCCAAAGTCTGGGTCCGATGTCGGCTGATGTCGCATTTCTCTCTGACGTCAGTGCGGCTGGAGTACATAAGCATCAGCCGACGCCATCTTCTTCAGTCTTTCTTGCCACGCGGTGCCCGAAGCAGAAGCAGTTCGCAAGTGCCTGTCGGTCAGCTCCTGTATTCTTCGAATCCGAAGTCATCAAAAAAGCTAAGTACCCCGTTGGGGACCTTTTCTTGCCTCAGCCGATGTCAGAAATTGCTGAAAAAGTAAATAATTGTTTGTTTTGTGGTAAACAAATACCTCATAAGGATTTCCACTCTTACTGCCTTCCTTGCCTTGGCCCAGACCACGACGTCTCAGCCTGTGCCGCCTGTGCTCGCTTCAATAAGCGCACTCTCAGGCGCCGGGCGGAGTTCGCTGAAGACTTTTTCGGCGAAAAATTCGATTATACAATGCCGTCGGAACTACCGACATCGCAGACTCCTAAGAAACGAAAAGACCGGGACCAACATCCTCGGCCCGCGTCTTCCACCGACACTACGCCAAAACCAACCGCGAGTGCCCCAGTTCCCTCTGAGGCGGTTATTTCACCGCTCCGAACCGAAGACACCGCATTACCGATACCTCCGATACCGGAGACCACACCGACGCCAGTTATTGATTTTCCTCCGGATACTGAAACCGAGGAAATGCCCGAGACCATTTCTGTGGATAAGGTCACTCCTGCACGTGGAGCTGCTAGGCCTCCCATGTCCATGTCTATCAAGGCCTACACACGTGCTAAGGCAGCCAGCAAGACCAAGCACCTTACTGCTAAAGCCTTACCTCAGCCTACTCCTGAAACACAAATCATGACTATGGCCGCAGACTTAATTGCCATGATCAGAGGTTCCCAGGCCCATCCTGAGAGAGGATCCCAGCCTCCTCCTGATAAGAGGCCCAGGGTTGAACCCTCTGACCCTCTCCCTTTAGATCAAGATTCTGAGGACTCTGTTCACTCTGATAGCCAGGAAGAGCCCTTCCAGACCTATGAGGACTCAGATGCAGAGGACTCCATCCCCTTGGCCTCCCCTCCTGAGGATATTTCTTTTGGGGAAGTTCTACATTCCATGAGGGAACATTTTAAGTGGCAAGGCCAGGAATATTCTGATTCCAGAAAGCGCCTTCGAGCCTTCCTTAAAAAGCCCAAACACAGGCCCTTAGCTATACCTCCTGTGCTTGATGTTTTGGATGATCTATACTCTGACGCCAGTGTTACCCCTGATACTCTTCCTCCTGCTCCTGCCAAACCTGACAGATACTATAGGGTCCCAGAAACACATTCTCATTTCTTTAGGGCCCATGCTGTTGATTTAGAAACAATTTCACAGGGACCGAAAGAGGTTTCAGCTACCACCTCCAAAAATCCTTTGCCTTCCAACAGGGAAGCTAGGTCATTAGAGAGATGGGGGAAGAAGGTTTACACCTCCACTACTTTATCTATGAGAGCTCTCAATTGTCTCTTTCATATGTTTCAATGTCAGGATTACCTGTTAGATGATTTACAGAAAACATTGGCCTCTCCTGAACCTTTAGATAGGAAGTCTTTGCAGGAGGCTGTACATAATTCTCAGCAAGTTAGCAATCACTTTCTTCAGTGTGGATATGATGCATTGGAAGCTTCATGTAGGGCAGCTATGACAGGGCGGTCATTCGTAGACATGCATGGTTAAAAGAACAACCTCTACCAGATCATGTTAAGGCAAAACTTCTTGATGCACCCTTGGAAAAGAACGAGCTTTTTGGTGCTAATGCTAAAGATGTGTTAAAGTCCATTGAGGAAAAAGCCAAGTCAGTTCAAGCATAGGACAGATGTTTGATGGGTGTCGAATGACAGATGTCTTTATTCAGACAGTCAAAGATTTCCTCCAGGTTCAGCCACCCAGATTCAGCAGGAATTGGCCTTCTAAAAACTGGTCCTTTCCTAATCCTGAAAGATTTCAAAGGGGCAAAAACAGGCGTGGCCGAGGAAGAGGACAATACAGAGGTTCCTACAGGGGACGACAATGGCAACCAGCAAACCAAAGAAGTGACACAGGGGTTTCTCTTGCCCCACAGGGACAATCTCAATGACTTTCCTCTACTTCCGCTGACCAAGGAGCAAACAGAAGCTCCTTTGGGCAGAAAATTATCTCTGTTTTCAGACAATTGGCACAGATTGACAAAGGACAAATGGATTTTGGACATTATAGACCAAGGTTACAGGTTCCACTTTCATACCTTGCCAAGAAAACAAGGCATGCCAAACCTACCACAAAACCAGAGGGCAGAGGCTATCAAGCAAATTTCTCTGCTTGCTCAGATCAAAGCAATAGAAAAAGTTCCACAACAAGAACAAGGCCAGGGGTTTTATTCAAGACTGTTCCTTGTTCCAAGAAAAGAAACTCAGTGGAGACCAATACTGGATTTGTCTGCATTAAACACTTTTCTCATAGTACCAAAGTTCAAAATGCTGACTCCACAGCAACTCCTTCCCATGCTGGGCAAGGGGTCTTGGCTGATTACTCTGGACCTCAAGGAGGCATACCTGCATGTCCCTATCAGACACAGCTGCAGAAGATACCTCAGATTTCTTGCAGGGCCAGAGCATTATCAATTCTCAGCATTGCCATTTGGCTTATCTACTGCACCCAGAGTATTCACAAAATGCCTGGCTTCAGTACTTGCTCATTGCAGGCTCCAGGGGATCCAAATTTACCCGTACCTGGACGACTGCCTCATACAAGCGGACAACAAACTGATTTTGACAAAAAACTTGAATTATGTCATACAATTGCTACAGGCTCTGGGATACGCAGTCAACTTCCAAAAGTCAAGACTTCAGCCATCCCAGCAAATAACCTTCTTAGGAGCCAAACTAGACACAGCCTCTCAAATGGCTTACCTGACAGAAGACAAGCAAAAGAAGTTAACTCATTATTTCAAAGGTTTGGCAAAGCTCACCCAGATGACTGCAAGTAGATTCCTACAGGCCCTGGGTTACATGGCATCCTGCATTCTCCTGGTTCCATTAGCAAGATTACACATGAGAAAGCTTCAATGGTACCTAAAAAGCTTATGGTCTCAACACAGCAACAACCTAGAGACAACCATACCGCTCATTCCATGTCTACAAAAGGAATTTCTATGGTGGGCCTCGGTAAGCCAGGCAAACACAGGTATGTCGTTCAAAAAACCTCAGATAACACAGACCATGACCACAGACGCCTCAGACCTTGGATGGGGGGCGCACATGGAGGGCAGATGTATTCAAGGACAATGGTCTCCAAAGGAAACACATCTGCATATCAACCAAAAAGAAATGCTGGCAGTAATGCATGCCATCGAGGCCTTTCGACAACAACTTCAGCAAGGCCACCTGCTAATACGGACAGACAACACCACTGTGATGTGGTACATAAACAAGCAGGGAGGCACCTATTCTTTACCCCCTTTGCAGACTGACAATGAATCTTTGGGAAAAATCACTGAGCCTAAACATACAGTTGCAATCCCAGTTTGTTCCAGGCAAAGACAATGTGCTGGCGGACAGCCTAAGCAGGAATTTCCTAGACCCCCACGAGTGGAGGTTACATCCAGAAATCTTCATACGACTCACCTCGACATGGGGCAGGCCAGAAATAGACCTATTTGCCTCCTACCTCAATCATCATCTACAAAAGTTCTGTTCAAGGACATATCATCCACAAGCATGGAAAATAGATGCTCTCTCATTCAACTGGAACTTCCTAAAAATCTATGCATTCCCACCTCTGCCACTGATGACCACAGTATTACTAAAGATCAAAGCAGAGAAGCCCAAGGGGATCCTAATAGCTCCAGACTGGCCAAAACAACACTGGTACCCACTACTACGGAGCATATGTCACAACAAAAAGTGGGCCCTTCCCCAATGGCCCCAACTTTTGACTCAACACAACTTCAAGACAGTACATCCCAACATTCAGACGCTGCAGCTAACAGCTTGGGAGATCCCATGAATAACCTCAATCTATCTCTCTCCAAGGAAGTTCAGCGGATACTAACAGAAGCCCGAAGACCATCCACCAGAAAGGTTTACTCAGCAAAATGGAAGAGATTCAGCATTTGGAATACCAGCAAGGGTCATGATGCATCATTATTGAACATCCCACTCATTCTGGAATATTTGGCAGATATGCTACAGAATGGACTCTCATTATCTTCCATAAAAATACATGCTTCAGCTATTTCAGCTAGATACAACACTGATCCACCTGTGTTTTCACATCCTTTGTTAAGGCAATTCCTTAGGGGAATCAAGAATATAAAGCCACCAAGAAAGGCTCCAGTACCAGCTTGGGACCTCAACTTTGTCCTAGAAAAACTGACTCTACCCCTTTTGAGCCAGTAGCTTCTGTGGACTTACAATTTCTCTCATGGAAGACAGCTTTCCTGTTGGCAATTACCTCAGCAAGAAGGGTTTCGGAATTACAGGCCCTAATGGCAATACCACCGTTCATAACCTTTCACAGAGACAGGGTCTCCTTACGAACCAACCGTATCTTTCTGCCAAAAGTGGTATCTAGGGTTTCTTTAAATCAAGCAATTCACCTGCCTACTTTCTTTCCCAATCCTGAGAACAAAGGGGAAAGACTGTTGCATACCTTGGACATTCACAGAGAACTTCGCTACTACCTGGACAGAACCAAGACCAGTAGGAAGTCTGATCAGCTTTTTGTAGCTTACGCCCCTGGAGTACAAGGAAAAGCAGTTTCCAAACAGACTATTTCAAAATGGATTGGACATTGCATCAGATTCTGTTATTCCTTCCATGGAAAGAGTGTACCAGCCAATGTCAGACCACACTCCACCAGAGCTACAGCCACCTCTACAGCATTCTTAAGAGGGGTGCCTACAAAAGACATTCTAGAAGCTGCTACATGGAGCTCCGTGCATACATTCTCCAAACACTACAACCTCCCTTTATATTCCAGATCCAGAGCAGGCTTTGCTTCGGCAGTCCTGCAGGGATTGATAGCTACACCATCCCTTTCTTAGAGCATTCCTCCTCCCCCAGCTAAGCTATGGTATTCAACCCATATGTTATGACTGCAGTTGCATTCTTGAAGGACATAGTACAGTTTTGTACCTACCATAAATGTAGATGTCCGATAGATATGCAACTGCAGTCGGGTTTTCCCTCCCTCCTTCCCCTCTATGCCTTGGGTCCACTCCTCTCCCTGTTATCCTTAGCTGGGGATATCTGTTATGGTGTATCTGTTTATTGCTTATTTATTTGTCTGGAAACCTGCTTTTGTCTTCCAATTTGATTACAGCCTTCCTTGGAGGGCACCTGGCATCTGGGGCAAGAAACACTGAAGAAGATGGCGTCGGCTGATGCTTATGTACTCCAACCGCTCTGACGTCGGCGAGAAATGCAACATCAGCCAACGTCGGACCCAGACTTTGGAATCCGGCCGACCGAGGGCTGCCTGAGGCAGGACAACCCATATGTTATGACTGCAGTTGCATATCTATCGGACATCTACATTTATGGTAGGTACAAAACTGTACTTTCTGTAGTCCTATCTTGCCTTCATTCTTACACATGGGTTCGTAGCTGATCCTCGGCTCTGACTCGGCCTTTTTACAAGCTCAAAGTCTTCTAGTTGGCTCGTGGCTAGGTAGTTATCCCATGGTGCACCAGTACAATCCCCAGATCTCGTTTGCCGCGTCGTCGAGTTCAGATGTGCTTCTTGGCCATGGCTAAGTCTAACACATTTTGCTAATTGTTTGACTAAATTCTGCTGTTTTTCATATTTAGATAGCTTTATATAGCTGTTATTAGTGTCATTTTTGTAGTTAGATTGTTTAGCAGTTACTAGAGTTCTTTCTGTGCTAAGTATTTCTGAGAACAGTTGGGCATTGGCCTTATCATTCTCTTTGGTATCCTGTGTGCCAGTTAGTTTCTTCACTGAGATTGTTTTCTATATATTTATATATCCCTAGTTTAGATATTGTTGATAGTAGTGGTTGTAGGCACCTTTGTGCATAGTTTAGACTGCGTGTGCATTAGTTCAAAATTTAGGTAAGCTTTCTCTGTGTGCTTAGATTGATATAAGAAGTTTTGCTTGCGGAACTCTCTGCTTATTTGTATTTGCAGTTAGAAGGGGGTTTTTGACCTTCGTTCTCTTGATTTGAATTTAGAAATTGTATTTCTTCTCTGGTGTGCTTGAGACTGTCATATTGTCTTTCTGATCCTTTCCTTTCTAGGTCCGTTTTAGTTAGAGGACCTTGGTTTTTCCTCCCTTCTTTCTCTACCAGGGCTAGGCCCATTTAAGTTAGAGGACCTAGTCCTCCCACTTTAACTTTCTTCTTTGTGTGTCTGATTGGCAGTCTTCTGTGAGATGTCTAAGGAGGTCAAGGATCATAAGCCATCTGGCTTTAAAAAGTGTGTGAAATGTTCACAGAAGATGTCTACAACGGATGGCCACAGTAACTGCATATACTGTCTTGGGGCCATCCATTTACAGGAAACATGCCTATTTTGTCACTCATTTAGTGCCAGGGTATTGCAGGAGAGAAAGAATAAACTTATTTTAAAATGTCTCCTTAAGCCCTCTTTTGAGGAAGATCTGGCTAGCTCTTCCTCCTCTGCCAAGTCTCATGGATCGAAAAAGGAGAAATCTAAATCTTCTAAGAGGCCCTCCCCGGCGCCGGCTGGTGCATCGGAGCCACCTCTCAAAATTTCTAAATCTGACAAACCTGCTGCCTCCTCAACTCCACTGAGTTTGGAACCGATTGAAGGTAGTACCTCTACTGCTGCTACAGGTAGTTCAGAGCCGACCACTGATAGTAGACATTGAAGTCGGTCTACGGAACCCTTACCGGTCTCCCCTACATTAAGGTCACCCATATTACAGAGATTCCATTCTCCCACCCTGTCTTCCAGAAGCTTATCGGAAGATGATTTGGAGAAAGTAGTGCTAAGACTCCTGAAGTCATCTGCCTTACCTAAAATGTTGTTGGCTCCAACCCAGTCACTTCCAGGGCCACTTGAGTCCACCACCCCTTCTGTAATTCCTCCTCTGAGCTGTGCTGGATTTTGAGAGCCAAAGTATTCGGTACCGCTGGTGGAACCCTCTGTTCCAGCTCCCCTTGAGTTTGTTTTGAAGCGGAGTTCTGCTCTGACACACTCTGTGCCATCCGTGGTGTCTAGGAGCCAAAGCTCCTCGGTTGATCCCAACAGGGAAGCCTGGAATTGAACCGCTTAGGTTCCGAGCCTTCCTCTCAGCGTGTCGGCTAGGGTGAGCTCAAACCCTACATCTATCTCGGAGCTGATGGCTCTGGAACCAATGGCATCCTCGGTCTCCTCGGAGCCAGGGGGTCTTCGGAGCTGGAGAGGTCGGCATGAGAGATGATTAGGAGTGTGCTGTCCCAATCATCAGCTCCTACCAGGGGCACCGATACTCTTCCCCCTAGGGCACCTACTTCTGTCTCAGCACCTACTCCCTGTCTGGACAGCAGAGACCCACAGCCTCAGGAGCCACCGGCTGGGGCCCCCATTCTTCCGAGGCCTCCCCGGAATATCCTTCCAAGGAGCCCCTTCAGAAGAGGACATGCAAGAGGAAGCATGTAGACTCCCAGGACAAGTCTCTTACCTTGGACACTGACCTAGAGGAGTCAGAAGGGCCCCCCAAGTCCTCCTCTGATGATGTCTCCTTTGTAGGAGGAGGAGGAAATGATAGACATTGCCCTAGAGGCAGGGGCGGACCGCAAAACCAGGGAGGCCATGATTCATTTCGGGGCGAGCACTACCAGTGCTCCTGATGTGGTGCCCAACTGTGCTTCTCTGGAGCCTGTCGAGGGTCGCATTTCTTTGTATCTAGAAGCCTGGCTAAGTATCACTCAAGATAGATGGGCACAAAGAATTGTTACCAGAGGTTATTCCATACCCTTTTCTCTGCCACTGCATGTTACCAAGAGGATCCTGGATGTTCCACCCAATCACAGGGATCAAGCAACTGTGGAGGTCAACAAGTTGCTGGCAAAGAGAGTCATCCCAACCATCCCCGCAGACCAAATAGGATTCAGAACTTACTCCAGATTCTTTTTAGTGCCAAAACGTATAGGGGACTGAAGGCCCATCTTGGACCTCAGCAAATTAAACAAATCCATACAGAAGGACAAGTTCCAGATGGTGACACTGCAGTCTGTACTCCCGTTACTAGGGAAAGGCACTTGGATATGCTCAATAGACCTCCGAGACGCTTGCTACCACATAAAAATGGACAGGGCGTCAAGGAGTCATCTACACTTCCGGTTGGGAGCCAGTCACTACCAGTTTCGTGCTCTGCCCTTTGGTCTCACCACAGCCCCCAGGGTGTTCACCAAATGTATGGCAGTAGTGACATCTCACCTGAGACATCGAGGATTCCAGGTGTTTCTGTATCTGGACGACTGGCTCCTGACCACCCCCACCAGGGATCTACTTCTTCACACCAGGGGCGCTACTATTCAATTCTGTACCCAATTGGGGATTACTATCAACTGGGAAAAATCTGCCTTATTGCCCTCTCAATTTGTGATTTTTATAGGCACAGAAATAGACACAGTAGCCATGTTGGCCCGTCTTCCAGTAGAAAGGGCACAGAATCTGGTTCTTCAAATTCACCATCTTCTCAAACACCAAAAAGTCAAGGCCATACTACTATTGTTGCTAGCCAGACTACACATGCAGATTCTTCAGTGACTCCTGTCGTTCCAGTGGTCCTTCCAACAACTATCCTTAACCCATCACATTCTGTTAACAGACTCTTGCAAGAAGGACCTCATTTGGTGGATTCATCCCAATCAGTTAACCATGGGCACTCTATTTGTCCCTTGCCAACCCGTTGCCACTGTGACCACAGATGCCTCCCAGATTGGGGGGGGGGGCATTATCTAGGCAGGACTGTCCAAGGCACATGGCAAGATCACGAGGCTCATCTGCATATCAGTGTTCTAGAGATGAGGGCAGTGCTCCTGGATTTGCAGCACTTCACGACCCTCTTCCTCTTGGGATGATTGCAATACAATCAGACAACATGTCGGTAGTATGGTATATCAACAAACAAGGCGGAACCAGATCTTACCCACTCTGTCAAGAGGCCATTCGAGTTTGGAAATGGGCAATATCTTCCCAGCGCTTTCTGGTGGCAATGCACATCCCAGGGACAACCGTGATAGCCGACAAACTCAGCCAGGCAATTTTGATGCCTCATGAGTGGTCTGTGAAGTAGGTAATAGCGGAGCAGATTTTCCACAGATGGGGACAGCCTTGCTGAGATCTCTTTGCCAGCCCAATCAGTGCTAAATGCAGCAGCTAGTTTTCCCTCATCACCCCTCCGGGGGAGTCACCGAGAGATGCATTTGTTCACGATTTGCCTCTGGGTCTCATTTATGCTTTCCCTCCCTTTCCTCTCATATCTGAGGTGATTCAGAAGCGAAATTGCTGGGAAGCAAACTGATCCTCATTACTCCTTACTGGCCTCGACAGGCTTGGTTCCCCTTTCTCGGGCCTCACCTTCTAGACGATCCATGGATTCTGGACCCAGAGTCAGATCTCTTGACATCAGTTTGACAGCTTGGCTGCTCCAGTTCCATCCCTAGTCAGCTTCTCAGCGACTTCACCCTCCGTGACTCATATCCTTACGTCCTCTCATAAACCCTCCACTAGGAAATTATATTCCAGTAAATGGAGGAGGTTTTCTATCTGGGCTGAGAAAAAGAATGTTGACCCTTATACCGCTTCTCTTCTGGTGGTTTTGGAATTTTTGTCTGAACTTTTCCACCAGGGATCTGTGGCTGCCACAATCAGGGTTCAATTGGCAGCAATTTCTAATTTTCATCTAGGTCTACAAGATTCTAACCTGATGTCACATAGGTTGTGCAAGACCTTCCTTAAAGGTGCCACTTTAAGACCCCCCTTTCAGGAACTGGTTGCTTCATGGGACTTGAATTTTGTGCTATCCAAATGAACACCTCCACCCTTTGAGCCTTCTCATTCATCGCCTTTGAAATTGCTGTCTTGGAAAACTTTGTTTCTGGTGGCAATCACATCTGCTAGACAAGTGTCAGAGTTACAAACACTGTCTGTCAAACCCCCTTATCTGATATTTCACAAAGACAGAATCTCTTCATACTAATCCATCCTCTGTCCCCATAACACTTTGAAACAATCCATAGAGCTTCCGATGTTCTTCTCTAACATTCCAACACAGCAGAATACAGGTGTCATCAGTTGGAAGTTCATAGACAATTACATTTTTATTTGCACCGGACTAAGGAATTCAGGAAGTCAGACCAATTATTTATTTCCTTCTCCGACTACAGATTAGGTCTACCACTTTCCAAAGTGACACTCTCTAATTGGATCTCTAGCTGTATAGCTCGCATTTACACTTTGGATGGTACGCCTTTATCTTTCAAAATTAAGGCTCATTCTACGAGATTTCAGTCGACCTCTGCAGACTTTCAAGCCAGGGTCCTACTTGATAATGTCTGTGCAGCAGCAACTTGGGCTACCCCTGACACATTTTATTACTCATTACAAACTGGATTTGACCTCCAGGGGTAGAGCATCCTTTGGTTCCACAGTACTCAGGAGTATTTTTCCTTGAGACACCCAAGAATAAGGTGCTAGGGACGCTGTCTCATGTGTAAGAATGAAGGCAAGATAGGACTACAGAACATAAAGAAGTTATGTACTCACCATAAAGTTGCATGTTTGTAGTCCATCTCGCCCTTCATTCTTATGAACCTACCCTCCTACCCCCATCCTGGAAGTATCTGGAGACAGAAAAATATTGTTATTATTATTCACTGGAGACCTTTTATTACTGGGTTCTTTCTATATGGTTGTTATTATTTCTCTTCATTAGCAGCAAACAAGATCTGGGCATTGTACTGGTGCACCATGGGGTACCTACCTAGCCATGAGCCAACTAGAAGACTTTGAGCTTGTAAAAAGGCTGAGTCGGAGCCGAGGATCAGCTCCGAACCCATGTGTAAGAATGAAGGGCGAGAAGGACTACTACAAACATGGAGCGTTATGGTGAGTACATAACTTTTTTTTTTGATAAATGAAAATCTGTTGATGTCAGTCTTCATTCATTCTTGACGAATGGAACTCTGTTCCGATCTTCGGAACTGGCTTGGCTGTTATACAGCTTGCGCCAGCCAAAAAACTCTTGAGCTAAGACTCCTCCCATAATGACCCTCTCTGCATTACCTCAGATCTTATTTGCCACTCTGTCAACAAGATGCGTCAGCCATTGCTCTCAGCGAAGTCTTTAAAAATTCCTTTATTGAGCTAATTCCTTCTATTTTTGCTATCTGTGTATATATATTTTCTAGATTATTCCTTATAGATTTGTCACCTGTGTGTGCTGGTATACTCTACCACTGTTCCTCTGGTAATCTCCGTTGCCATTGTTGGTAACCCCTCTCCTGCCTTTCTTACCATTTGTGGTCATTCTTAGTACCATTGTTGGTACTTCCTCCTCCTTTCTCTTATACCCTTTTGGTATTTCTCCTCTACCATCGTTGGTAGACCTTCCACCTATCCTTGGTGTGTGTGTGTGTGTGTGTGTGTGTGTGTTTTGGTGTGTTTAACTTGTTACCTTTAGAAACTAATTTTTAAAATGGCAGAAAAGCATAAAGGTACTTCTGGATTTAAACAGTGCCAAGACTGTGGAAGAAAGATGCCCATTTCTGATGGGCTTCTTTCACATGTTTATTATCTAGGAGCTCCACATCTCAACCAAAATTACAACATCTGCCAGGCCTTTAGTAACGGGGCCTTGGTCAAGCATCAGAATAAGCTCATTCTGAAGGGCTTGTTGAAAACTACTTTTAGTGAAGCTTTGTCCAAGTCTGATTCCCCTCCAAAATCAGACCCTCTCAAAAAGAAAAGCCACTCAGTAGCTGTATCCCCCATGGCATCGGTGGCACAAAAACATAAGGTTATGGTAACGACTTCCTCCATGGAACCGAAAGCAAAGGTACTGAAGCTACAATCTTTCTCAGTTCCGGGCTCCCACTCCTCTTTGGGGGGGGGGGGGGTCCTACCTTCCAGGTTATGGAGAGAGCTTTAGCCTCTGCAGGCTCTCAACTGGTTCCTCTTAATTGGAGTGTCACATTACCATTTCTTCTGGTCCAGAGCTGACACCAATCTCCACAACAGAATCCCCAAAACAGGACAGTGAGCTCCAAAGCTTCTTTACCCCTGTACAAAGACCCTCTTTTCCGGATACTTCTTCAGAGATCCCTGCTGAGGACCCCCACCCCCGTAAGAAGACATGCAAGAGGAAGCACCTGGATTCCCTGGAAGAATCTGTCCCAATGATATGGATTTCGATGAAGGGGAAGGTTCCCTCGGTCTTCCTCTGAAGATGTCTCCTTTGGAGACCTCGTAGAGATCTTCAAGCAGAGAGGTAACTGGAAGCCCCAAGTCCCGACCTCAGAAGAATCCGTGTACTTGCAAGCATTTGGTGCTCAACTATCGACTTCCTGGGTGACCCCACCTATTGACATTCTTATTAAGCTGATTGCTCAGCGGGCTTGGAAGGCCCATGACTCCATAGAGCCTATTCCTCGGAGACCACAAAAGATTTTATCACCTCCTGAGGACCGCCAGTATTGGGCCAAGGGTTTAGCAGTAGATGCCATGACGGCTGCCACTAAGAAGGAACTCGCCGATGAAATTTAAACTGTCCAGCCTCCTAACTGGGATTCTAGGAAGACGGACATATTTGGAAAGTGGGTCTACACTTCATCGACCTTCACACTCAGGTCTTTGAACTTCATGGCACATTTTACTAGTCTCAAGAAAGATCTGATTAAGGAGTTATCGGATACTCTCACGGGAGCAGTGTCTAACAAGGTGCCAGGATAAGGTCACCTCTCAGCTGACTACCCTGTATCAGACACGTCCATGTTGCTCATTGCACATGCAGCCAAGGGTACGACCAGAGCAGCGGGTTCAGGTGTTGCCATAAGGGCCACACCTGGATGTGCTTGTGTGAATTTGTGGAGCCCTTTAAGTCTTCCTTCAAAAGTGCTCCTTTTGATGGATCATCTTTCTTTGGACCCAGAGTAAAGGACAAACTGGCCAAGCATGAAAAGGATGGAAAGACCCTGTCTGCTGTGGGCATTTGTTTTTCTACTCGTCAGCAATCCTACTCCAGGAGTCAGAGGAGTGGAAAGATGCAGTTTAAGAAGTCCCAAGGGCCTTTCCAGGACACACATAGTGGTAGCTCCCCTCAGAGCAGAGGGGGGAGCTCAAATGGAATACACTGACCATGCAGCAGAGGTGGCCTGCAAAACCAGGGCTCTAGAGACTCCTCTTCTGAACAACCCTACCAGCGCTCCTGAAAGGAGGCCCAATTGCTTACCTCTGGAAGCAGTTGGGGAAAGACTCTCACTGCACTCAACAGTCTGGTGACAACTAACTCCTGATACTTGAATGCAGAGAATCATTACCAGAGGCTATCATATCCCTTTCATTCTTTTCCCAAAATCACTGAGAAAAATCCCAGATGTTCCACCTAATCAGGGGATCACGCAGCCATAGAGGTTCAAAAGCTGCTAGAGAAAAAGAGTCATCCAAGAAGTCCTACCAGACCAGATAAGATCTGGATTTTACTCCAGTTCTTTTTAGTTCCAGAGACGATGGGGGACAGGAGGCTGATATTGGACATTAGCTTTCTGAAAACGTTTGTTCAGCAGACAAAATTCTGGATGATCATGGTTCAGTCTATACTCCCCTTTCTAGGGAAAACGATTGGATGTGCTCTATAGACTTTCAAGAAGCATATTGCCACATAAAGATGGATAAATGCTCAAGAAGGTATCCCCGCTTTCGGTTAAGTGCCAGTCATTATCAGTTCAGAGTGCTGCCCTTTGTCCTCATCACAACCCCCAGTGTGTTCACCAAATGCATGGCAGCAGTCAAGGCTCACGTGAGACTACATGGATTCCGGGTGTTTCCTTATCTAGATGACTGGCTTCTCTCTGCCCCTACCAGGCATTCACTGCTTCAAGTCACGGACTTCATCATACACTTGTTCAGTGCCCTGAGCATAACAGTCAACAACGAAAAGTCACAGCTGTCTCCTACCAGGACCTAGAATTCATAGGAACCCGCCTCAACACAGTTTCATGTATAGCTTCTCTACCCTTTCACAGGCTCCGAAAGATAAGGTCTCAAGTGCAGCTCATTCTAGTAAAACAAGTGCCCACTCTACTTGTCTTTCAAGCCCTAGGATCTATGGCAGCAGCCATCACCTTGGTTCCCTTGGCGAGATTTCACATGAGGATACTTCAATGGCTTCTGGCCTCTGATTGGTCCATTCTATCTCATCCAATGACTCACCTGATCTTAGTAACAAGACGTTGTAAAAAGGATATATCCTGGTGGATGCAGTCAGAAAAAATCCTAATAGGCCTTCCATTTGTTCCCCCGCATCCCAAAGCTATAGTGACCATGGACGGCTGCCAGATGGGGTGGGGGGCATTATCTGGGAAGAACAGCCCAAGGCACTTGGTCTCCAGCTTTGCACATCAGTGTCCTGGAAATGAGAGCAGTGCTTCTAGCATTGCAAGGCTTTCAGTTTGCTCTTCCTTTGGGAACAGTTGCAACCCAGTCAGACAACATGTCACTGGTGTGGTACATCAACAAACTGGGTAGAACCAAATTCTACCCCTTTTGCCAGGAAGCTCTCTGAGTGTGGCAATGGGTGATATCTTCCAACCGCTTTCCTGTGGCAGCGAATATCCAGGGGAGTTCCAACGTGATAGCAGACAAGCTGTGTAGGTACATTCTACTGCCTCATGAGTGGTCTCACAATCCCAAAGTGGCAAAGGAAATATTTCGCTGATGGGGCCAGCCTTGCTGCGATCTCTCTGCCTCCCCAATGAACAAAAAGTACAGCAGCTACTTTGCCCTAATCCCCCCTCGGGGGGGGGGGGAGTCCTCAAGAGAGACACTCCTCCTTGATTGGCCCTCTGGTCTTCTTTATGCCTTTCCCCCGTTTCCCCTCATACCCCTCTTCCTAAAGAAAGCCCAAAGGTTGTGAAGCAAAATGATTCTTATTACTCCTTTCTGGCCCAGACAAATTTGGTTCCCCTTTCTATGGACTCACTTGATTCACCATCTGTGGATTCTGGACCCAGTTCTAGATCTGCTCTGTCACCCACAGGGATTGGTGCGCCTCGATCTGCACACTCTCAAGTTCACAGCTTGATTCTTCCAACTCTGTTAATCATCGGACAGAATAATATAACTTCTCCAGTACAAAAGATTCTTCTGGCCTCCCACAGGCCTTCCAGCAGGAGACTCTCTTCCAGTAAATGGAAGAGATTTTCAATTTGGGCTTCTGAAAACAATTTTGATCCCTTTTTGGCACCTGTCGAAAAACTTTTGCAATTTTAGCCACTCTGTTTGACCAAGGAGCCTCTGCTTCCACCATTAGAGTCCAGTTACCAGCCATTTCCAGTTTTCACAATAACTACAATAACTATCCTTTAGTTACCCACCACTTGTGCAAGGTCTTTCTCAAAGGTGCCTTATGTCTACAACCTCTATTCAAAGATCTCTTAGCTCCGTGGGATCTCACCTTGGTTTTGCAATCTTTAGTACTGCCTCCCTTTGAACTAGCAGCTACTTGCCATCTTAAATTCCTTTCCTGGAAAACTCTTTTTCTAGTAGCCATCACTTCTGCTAGAAGAGTCTCTGAGAATCGGGCATTATGTGCGAAACCCCAGTATATCATTTTTCATGAAGACAGGGTGTCATTGAGAACTAACCCTTCCTGCCTCCTAAGGTGGTCTCTGAATCCAGTATTAATTAAACTATTGAATTACCAGATGTTAAGTTGTCAATCTCGCCTTCATTCTTGCTGGATGGGTTCGGAGCCGATCCTCTGCTCCGACTCGGCCAAAACTAAAGCTCGAGAGCTAATTCCACCGGCTCGAGGCTCCCCTATATCCCACAATGCTAGGCGGTAACTACCCAGATCTCGTTTGCCGCTATAGCTGACGAGGTGCTTTTCTACCGGCTCAGGCAGGTGAGTTAGACTTTTACCTTATTAGGTACTTCTAAAACCCCCTTTTTTGTTGTTATACATAACCTTTTAGTTTAATTTAAGTATTTAGATCAATCGACCCCTGCTTGTCGAGTCTTTTTTCCCTTTCTTCCCTTTTCTTGTAGGCCTTTGGCCCCTACCCTTCCCCCAGTCCATTAGTGACTAAATTAGTTGTCCTTTTTTTCTGTTAAGGGCTTGTGTGTGTGTTTGTGGCTTGTTTTAGCCTTTAATAATTTAATTTAATATTTTTTTCTGTAAAGGGTGTGTCTGTAGTGTGTTTGTGTTGTGTCAGGCACTCCTTTTTACAATGTCAAAAGACAAGGTCTCAGGCTTCAAGAAGTGCGACTCGTGCTGTCAGAAAATGTCTCTGACAGACGGTCACACTTCTTGTGTGTATTGCCTGGGACCTGTGCACCTGCAGGACTCTTGTGCTGTTTGTCATGGTTTTAGCCCTAGAGTCCTGCAGGAATGCAAGAACAAGCTAATCTTGCGGGGCTTATTAAAGCATGAAGGCCCCCCGACTCAGCCTTCCAAAACTTCCAAACAGTCTGCTCCGGTTCCAGAGTCGACTGCTGGAAAGACTAAGTCGGCTTCGACATCGGCGCGGCTGGAGCCGATGTTTCCAAGCCTCATACTGTTACCTCGGCTCCGGCTGGAGCCAAGGCTGATAAAACTTCGTCGGCTCCGATACTTTTATCGGAGCCACAGTCTAGGAAGAGGTCCAGATCCCCCTCTATCGGCTCCGTGCATTCGGCGCCAGGATCCCCTCTCCTTTCTGAACGGAGCCATAAAACTCATTCCTCATGGTCTTCCAGGTTATTTGGCCATGATTTGCAAAGGGTAGTGAGTAGACTTCTCAAGTCCGAGGCACTGGCCCAAATGCTGCATAGCCCGACTCACCAGTCAGTGGCTATTTCCGTTCCCCAATACATTCCTCCTCCGACTCCTTTGAGTTCGGAGCCATGGCTGTCGGTGCGTCGGATCCGATGTCCTTCATGGATGCATCTGCAGTCATAACAACTGGGTTGTCCTGTCGTCAGGCAGCCCTTCGGTCGGCCGGATTCCAAAGTCCGGGTCTGGCTTCGGCTGATGTCGCACTTCACCCGACGTCATCTCTGCTGGTCTTCGGGTATAAAGGCATCAGCCGACGCCATTTTCCTCAGTCTTTCTTGCCGCGTGGCGCCCGAAGCAGAAGCTGTTCGCAAGTGCCGTTCGGTCAGATCCAGAGATTACTACTACCGAATACTACTTCGAAGACTTCTAAAAGCTAAGTACCCCGTTGGGGACTCTTTCTTGCCTCAGCCGATGTCAGAAAAAGTCAATAACTGTTTAACTTGTGGGAAACAAATACCTCATAAAGATTTCCACTCTTACTGTTTGCCTTGTTTAGGCCCAGACCACGACGTAGCAGCCTGTTTGGCCTGTGCCTCATTCAACCGACGGACGCTTAGGCGTCGGTCGGAGTTTGCTGAACAGTTTTTCGGCTCAGATTTTGCGTACATTATGCCGTCGGATCCTCCGACTACCCAAATTGTTAAAAAATGCAAAGAAAAAGACCGACACTCGCGGTCCGCGGTTTCGGCCGAAACCATGGTTAAGCAAACGCGAGTGTCTCGGTTTCGGCGAAACCGAGAAAACTGATCAAAGTACAGCTGAATCAATGACTACTACTGAGGTTCCTGCTACCTTACTTGAATCGGCCTCAGAAATCTTACCTACAACAGTGGTTACTAGTGACTTATCAGACACCATCCCTTTGGATGTCTCTACCCCAGCACGTGGTGCTGCTAGGCCTCCTGCAGCCATGTCTATTAAGGCCTTTGCCAGGGCTAAAGCAGCCAAATCTACTAAATCAGTGCCTGTTAAACCCCCCTCAACTAGGCCCACTTCTAGTTCACAAATGCTTACTCTGGCAGAAGATTTAATATCCTTAATTAGGGGATCTCAATCTCACCCAGACAGGGCCTCTCAGCCCCAGAAAAGAGACCTAGAGCAGAGCCCCCCGAGCCTGTGTCCTCTGATGATTCTGCAGATGACTCAGATATTACAGACCAGCCAGAGGCTCATTTCTCCAATTATGAAGACTCAGATGCTGAAGAATCCATTCCAGCTGCTTCTCCACCAGAAGAATTCTCCTTTGGGGAAACCTTACATGCCATGCGAGAACAATTCCAATGGCAGGAACAGGATTTCTCAGATTCCAGAAAAGACTTAGGACTTTTCTGCACCTTCCACAACACAGGCCCTTAGCTATACCTCCTGTCCTCTCTGTTGTGGACGATGCATTTAATGATGTCTGCACTGCACCAGATTCCTTACCTCCAGCCCCTGCCAAACCAGATAGATTTTACAGGGTACCAGACACTCATCATCACCTATACAAGGCCCCACTTGCAGACCCGAAACTATATCCCAGGGGCCTAAGGCAGTAGCCTCGACCACAGCAAAACCCTATTCCTTCTGAAAGGGAAGCCAGGTCTTTAGACAGATGGGGCAAAAAGGTTTACACCTCCGCTACTCTCTCAGCTAGAGCTTTAAACTGTCAGTTTCACATGATACAATACCAAGAGTTTATGCTTGATCAGTTAACTAAAAAGCTATCCTCTGATGACTCTATAGATAAGAAATATGTATTAGAAATGGTAAATAACATACAACAGGTTAGTAACCATTCCTTAAAATGTGGCTATGATGCACTGGAGGCTTCATTTAGATCAGCCATGACTGGCACAGTGATAAGAAGACATGCATGGCTGAAGGAACAGGTCTTACCGGATCATGTTAAAGCTAAGTTATTAGATGCTCCTATGGATAAGGCCAGTTTGTTTGGTACACCTGCCCAGCAGGTAATGAAGAAAATGGAAGAAAAGGCAAAATCTGTACAAACGGTTAAAGATTTCTTGCAGGTTCAGCCCAAGGTTTAGCAGGAACTGGCCTGCCAAAAATTGGTCCTTTCCTGACTCCACAAGATCCCAAAGGGGCAGGAATAGATGTTCCAGAGGCAGAAATCAATCCAGAGGGGGTGCCTACAGAGGACGACAGTGGCAAGGTAATAACAGAGGCACAGACACAGCCACTACCACTACAACAGCACAGTGACTTGATTCTAACTCCGCCTACCAGGGAACAAATAGCAGCACCATTAGGCGGAAAATTAACCTTATTTTCGAAGAACTGGCACTATATCACAAAAGACAAGTGGATTTTGCAAACCATAGACCAAGGTTACCGGTTCCACTTCCACACTTAACCAGTCAAAGAGGAATGCCAAACCTGCCTCCAAATCAAAAAACAGAAGCTCTACAGCAGATAATGCAATTAACAAAGATGAGAGCTGTGGAAAGAGTGCCAATAACAGAACAAGGCAAAGGATTCTACTCCAGACTATTCCTAGTTCCAAGAAAGGAAAAAACTTGGAGACCTATTCTCGACCTGTCCACCTTAAATACATACATCATTGTCCCAAAATTCAAAATGCTGACCCTACAGCAACTTCTTCCCATGATGGGCAAGGAGTGTTGGCTGGTAACTCTAGATCTCAAGGAGGCATACCTGCACGTCTCCATTCGACCAATTTGCAGAAGATACCTCAGATTTCTTGCAGGATCAGAGCACTATCAATTCTCAGCATTGCCCTTTGGCTTATCTACTGCGCCCAGAGTATTCACAAAATGCCTGGCATGAGTAATCGCCCACTGCAGACTACAGGGAATCCAAATTTATCCATACCTGGACGACTGCCTGCTACAAGGGGACAACAAAAGCAAGCTGACAACAGATTTACAAAGGGTCATTTACTTGCTACAAGCACTGGGATACACAGTCAATTTACAAAAGTCAAGGCTGATACCATCCCAAACAAGGACATTCTTGGGCCTGAATTGGACACAGTAAAACAAATGGCATTCCTAACTGCAGAAAAACAAAAGAACTCCCTCTTTACTTCTTGGCACTAACAAGACAGAACAAGCTAACAGCAAGAAAAGTTCTGCAGGCCTTGGGCTTCATGGCATCCTGCATAATCTTGGTTCCACATGCCAGACTACATATGAGAAAACTACAGTGGTACCTAAAGAATTTATGGTCCCAACACAGGCACAGCCTAGAAGCAGAAATTCCACTAATCCCATGCCTAAAACAGGAGTTCCTATGGTGGGCTCAAGCATGCCAGTCAAACCCAGGCCTACCCTTTCACAAATATCAAGCAAGCCAAACCATCACAACAGACGCCTCAGACCTAGGATGGGGGGCTCACATGCTGGACAAATGCGCATAAGGATTGTGGGCGAGGACCAGCTTCACCTGCACATCAACCTAAAAGAAATGCTGGCAGTAAAACTGGCAATCCAAAAATTCAGACCATTTCTCAAAGAAGGCCATTTGATGATAAGGACAGACAACACCACAGTCATGTGGTACATCAACAAACAGGGAGGCACTCATTCATACCCCTATGCAGAATGACTTTGGACCTTTGGAACCTGGCACTCAGCTACAACATCCAGTTACAGGCAATATTTGTACCAGGAAAGGAGAATACTCTAGCAGACATGTTAAGCAGAACCACCTCGGATGCTCACGAATGGATGCTACACCCGGACATCTTCAAGACCATCTCAAAGAAATGGGGAATGCCACAGATAGATCTATTCGCTTCTCTCAATCACCAGCTCAAAAATTCTGCACAAGGACATTCCACCCACTTGCATGGAAAGTGGACTCGCTCTCCTTCAGCTGGAAAGGTCTGACAGCATATGCATTCCCACCTCTTCCCTTGATACACAAGGTATTACTAAAAATCAAGGAGGAACGTCCAAGGATAACCCTGATAGCTACAAACTGGCCAAGACAACACTGGTACCCATTGCTGAGGAGCATGTCTCGGGACAAAATGTGGTCAATACCCTGATGCCTTTGATGTTAACTCAGAACAACTACAGCATCATGCATCCAAACCTAAAACGTTGCAACTGACTGCATGGAACATCACATAGCAGCAACTAATCCAGAACTTTCCCAAAGGGTTAAAGACATTATCCTTGAAGCCGCAGACCTTCAACAAGAAGGAACTATGCAGGAAAATGGAAAAGGTTTGTCATTTGGAGTGCTGAAAGAGGAAAAGATGTGTCAATATAGATATTGCTAACATTCTGGAGTATTTGGCAGAGCTTCTACATACAGGCCTGTCCTATTCCTCCATCAAGATACATGCATCAGCTATTTCAGCAGAATACAGCTTTGATCCGCCTGTCTTTTCACATCCTTTACTCAGGCAGTTCCTCAGAGGGATCAAGAATGTAAAACCTCCTAGGAAACCACCATTGCCAGCTTGGGATTTGAACTTTGTGCTAGAAAAGTTGACACTGCACCTTTTGAACCAGCAGCAACAGCAGACCTGCAGCATCTATCGTGGAAAACTGCTTTCCTACTGGCAATAACCTCAGCAAGGAGGGTTTCTGAACTTCAGGCCCTAATGGCAGTACAACCCTTCCTAATCTTCCACCAAGATAGAGTGTCCATGAGGACTAATCCTACATTTATGCCTAAGGTGGTATCCAGAGTGTCTTTAAACCAGGCAATCCACCTACCTACCTTCTTCCCCAACCCACAAAACAGAGGGAAAGAATGCTGCATACCTTGGATGTACATAGACAGCTACGCTACTACCTGGACAGAACAAAAGTAACAGAAAAACTGACCAGCTTTTTGTAGCCTATGCAACAGGAAGGGAAGGAAAAGCTATTTCCAAACAGACAATCTCCAAATGGATAGGAAATTGCATACGATTCTGTTACTCCTTCCATGGAAAACCAATTCCACAGAACATAAGGCCTCATTCTACAAGGGCAACAGCCACTACCACAGCCTTCTTACGATGAGTGGCAACCAAGGACATTATTGAGGCGGCTACTTGGACCTCCGTGCATACATTTGCCAAGCATTATAATTTACCTCTGTATTCCAGATCCCGAGCAGGGTTTGCCACTGCTGTACTGCAAGGGATCCTAACCACACCATAATCTATTCTTCCTCCTCCCTAGTTGGCTATGGTATTCTACCCAGTTGTTATGACTGCAGATGCATCCATGAAGGACATAGTACAGTTTTGTACCTACCATAAATGTAGATGTCCGAACTGGATAGCATCTGCAGTCAGGATTACCCTCCCTCCTTCCCTCTGTGGTACTCCTAGGGTATTTACCCTCCTAATAGCTAGCTGGCGGGGGGGAGTCTCTTATGGTGTATTTGTTTGTATATATGTACATACATGCTTATTTTTTGTGTTTGCCTTCTATCTTTTTGGAAACATTGGCATTTACCCAAAATTTAGCCTTCCAAGAGGGCAACTGGCATCTGGGGCAAGAAACACTGAGGAAAATGGCGTTGGCTGATGCCTTTATACCCGAAGACCAGCAGAGATGACGTCGGGTGAAGTGCGACATCAGCCGAAGCCGGACCCGGACTTTGGAATCCGGCCGACCGAAGGGCTGCCTGACGACAGGACAACCCAGTTGTTATGACTGCAGATGCTATCCAGTTCGGACATCTACATTTATGGTAGATACAAAACTGTACTATACCTTCCCTTTCGGCTCCGTCGTCTGCTCCGATCTCCTCCTTGGAGGGATCTCGGCGCCGAGCTTCCCTCGTCGGCTCCGAGGCGCAGTGGCATCGGACCCTTGTCCGACCCGCTCTCCCTCTCGGGCTTCGGCGTTGGAGTTCGGCTCCGACATCGGCCGAGCCGCCCTGTTGGTGCCGGGGGAGGTCCTTGTCTCTTCGGAGTGGGGGCCTCTGGCCTTGCCTGACAGGGGTGCCTTCGAGGTCATGCGGAGCATGCTAGAACCAGGTTCTGCCCCACAGTCGGCTCCTTCAGCCCCCCCCATCAACAGTGCCTGCGGTGATTTCTACTCACCCCCTTGTCTTAGACCGCAGAGAGCCAACTCCTCAAGTTTCCCCATTGGGAATGTCCTCCTCTTCCGAGGCCTCTCCTGACCCGGCAGGAGATCCCCCAAGGAAGAGGCAGTGCAAGAGGAAGCACATTGACTCCCCTGAGTCTATCACCTCTGACACTGACTTAGAGTAATCCGAAGGTTCCCGTCGATCCCCCTCTGAGGATGTCTCCTTTGCTGACATCCTTGAGATCCTGAAACAGAGAGGGAACTGGCCAGCCCTTAACCCTTCGGAGGATGAGTCCGTGTATCTTGAGGCATTTGGCTCTCTCCCTTCTACCTCCTGGGCATCCCCTCCCTTTGACCCCCTTATGGAAGTGGTGGCAAGGAAGGCTTGGACGGCTCCTGATTCAGTGGAACCCACCCCGAGGAGACCATCTAAATTTATTACTGCCCCTAGAGATAAAGATTTTTTATCCAAAGGTGTCCCTGTTGATGCCATGGTGGTGGCTGCGGCCACTAAGAAGGAGGTAGCTGATCCTTCGGTTCCTGTCCATCCTCCTAATAAGGAATCTAGGACCATGGACAGGTATGGCAAGCGGATGTTCTCATCAGCGACCTTTTCGATGCGTTCGCTGAATTACTTATGCCACTTCACTCGTCTCCAGAGAGATTTACTCAAGGATATGGGTGAACTGATAAAGGATCCTACAGCTGAGGGGTTCAAAGACACAATGAACTCCCAGTTGGCAACCCTGAATTCCATCGTTAACTCCTCCATGCGGCTGGTATCATATGCTGCAGATGGGGTGAGTAGAGCCGCAGGCACAGGTGTTGCCTTACGACGTCACACCTGGATGCGGCTATGTAACTTTGCGGACCCTTTCAAGGTGTCCTTCACCAATTCTCCCTTTGATGGATCATCCTTGTTTGGTCCACAGGTGAAGGATACATTGACCAGGTGCGAGGTAGAAGGTAAGACTCTCTCTGCCGTAGGAGTCCGTTTTCTACTCCTTCTAGACCCTATCCCAAAGGTCAGAGGGAGGAAAGATGTGGTTCAAAACAATCCCAGGGAGTCTCATCTGACGCTGGGCGATCCTCTAGAGGCAGAGAGGGAATAATAATAATAGACGCCCTAGAGGCAGAGGAGGTCCGCAAAACCAGGGTAGCAGAGAAATGTTCTCTGACAAACCCTTTCAGCATCCCTGAGGGGCTGACCGGCTGTCCACCTTCGGAGGCAGTCGGGGGAAGATTATCCCTGTACCCAAAAGCCTGGCTTTCCCTTACGCAAGACAAATGGGTACAGTCGATAATATCCGAGGGTTACAAAATTCCCTTTGTTCACATCCCATCCCAACCCAAAAGATCCCTTCCAGACATTCCACCTGGTCTAAGGGAACAAGCAGCATTAGAAATTTCAAAGCTGCTATCAAAAAGAGCTATCCAATCAGTCCCAGCAGACCAGCAAGGATCCGGAATCTACTCCAAATTCTTTTTGGTACCATAAAAAACAGGGGACTTGAGACCCATACTGGATCTCAGCTACTTAAACAAGTATGTCAGGAAAACAAAATTCCGGATGGTCACGCTACAGTCCATTCTACCCTTCTTGGGTCAGGACAATTGGATGTGCTCGATAGATCTTCAGGACACGTACTACCACATCAAGATGAACAGACGCTCCAGGAGATATCTCCGCTTCAGGCTGGGCGCCAGTCACTACCAGTTCAGGGCCCTGCCCTTTGGTCTCACTACAGCCCCCTCCCCCTCCCATGTTTACCAAATGCATGGCAGTGGTCGCGGCTCACTTGAGACGTCAAGGATTCCAGGTGTTTCCATATTTAGACAACTGGCTCCTTACCGCCACCACCAGACATCAGCTTCTTCTATCCAGGGACTTCACCATCCAATCTTGCCAAGCTCTAGGCATTTCGATAAATTTTGAAAAATCTGCTTTGTCGCCTTGTCAATCTATTACCTTTATAAGCGCCATCGTAGACACACTCAATCTTTCAGCCATACTCACAGAGCAGAGAGCGTCAGACATTCGGAACCAAGTTTCCCTTCTCTTACAATGCAACAAAGTCAAAGCCAGACTAGTTTTGAAGGTGTTAGGACTCATGGCAGCAGCTATTCCCCTTCTCCCCTTAGCTCGCTTTCACATGAGAATCCTCCAATGGATGCTGTTTACTCAATGGTCCTTTCAACAGCTCCCGATGTCCCATACCATATTGATAACTCAATCATGCAAGAATCAACTGTCTTGGTGGATCACTTCACCTCAACTTCTCCGAAGAAGACCCTTCACTCCCCCCCCCCCAGTTGCCACGTTGACAACAGACGCCTCCCTGATCAGGTGGGGGGGGGGCATTATCAGGGCAGGACAGTCCAGGGCACGTGGCAACATTTCGAGTGCCACTTGCACATAAACGTCTTAGAGATGAGAGCAGTGCTTTTAGTGTTGCAAGCCCTTCACGACTCTTCCCACTGGGACTATTGCAATTCAAACGGACATGTTCGTAGTGTGGTACATCAACAAACAAGGCGGAGCCAGATCATACCCTTTATGTCGAGAGGCACTCAGACTTTGGCAATGGGCGATCTCTTCTCAGCGTTTTCTGATAGCAACGCACATTCCCGGGAAATCCAGCATTATTGCAGACAAATTGAGCAGAGCAATTCTCATGCCCCACGAGTGGTCTCTAAAGAAATCAGTTCTAGAAGTATTCCTAAGATGGGACCAGCCTTGCTGCGATCTTTTTGCTACTCCCCAAAACAGCAAGTGTCACGACTTCTTCACTCTCTTCCCGTTGCTAGGCCATCCCACCAGAGACGCTCTAGTCCACGATTGGCCCCGGGGACTTCTATATGCCTTTTCCCCCCTTTCCACTGATATCTCAACTAATTCAGAAAGCCATCGCCTTGAGAGTGACAATGATCCTCATTGCCCCTTACCGGCCTCAACAGATATGGTTTCCCTTTCTTCATTGTTACCTTTTGGAGCAGCCTTGGCATCTGGACCCAGTACCAGATCTGATAACCCACCAATCGGGTCAGCTGCACCAATCTCTGCCTTCTCTAAACCTCACAGTGTGGTTTCTCCGATTCCAACCTTAGCCAGGCTTCCCTCAATATCTCGCTCGGTCCGAGATATCTTGATAGCCTCTCATAAATCTTCTACCCGGAAGATTTATAGTAGCAAATGGAAACGCTTCTCTTTTTGGGCAACATCAAGAAACATAGATCCCTTTACTGCACCTATCCAGACTATTCTAGACTTTCTAGCAGAACTCTTTCATTTAGGATCTTCTGCATCTACCATTAGAGTTCAATTGGCTGCCATATCAAATTTTCATGTTGGTGTTTCAGAGTCTAGCATCATGGCTCAGAAACTCTGTAAAGCCTTTTTAAGGGGCGTATTTCTTCTCAAACCTCCAATCAAAGATCCCCCGCCTCAATAGGATTTGAACTTGGTTCTGGCATCTTTAATTCTTCCCCTTGAACCGGCTTCATGTTCTCTGAAGTTGCTTTCTTGGAAGACACTTTTTCTGGTAGCTATAACTTCAGCGAGAAGGGTATCTGAACTCCATGATGTGTGCAGTCGTCCTCCTTACTTAGTGTTTCACAAAGACAGGGTATCCCTCCGTACTAATCCATCCTTTTTGCCTAACGTTTCCTCTCAAATAAACCTAAACCAAATTATTGATCTCCCCGTCTTTTTCCCTAACTATTCGAACAGGTAAGAACAAAAGCTACATTTTTTGGATGTTCATCACCAACTTAGATATTACTTAGGACTAAACAATTCAGGAAATCTAATCAATTGTTTCTGTCATATGCAGAAGGAAAATTGGGCCTTCCAGTTACTAAAGTATCCCTCTCTAGATGGCTCACCTCTACAATTACCTTCATCTATGAGATCAGACACCAAAAACTACCCTCAAGACCTAGAGCTCATTCAACCTGGGCATTAGCTACATCCGTAGCTTTTCAGGATAGGCTGCCAATAGATTCCATTTGTGCAGCAGCCACCTGGGCTTCTCCTCATACATTCATTTCACATTACAAATTGGACATGGTTTCCAGAAGCTGTGCCAATTTTGGTTCCACTGTTCTCAAGAGTCTGTTCCGATAGGCCACCCGGGATAAGGTGCTAGGGACGCGGTCCCATCCAGCAAGAATGAAGGCGAAATTGACAACTTAACATTAAGAAGTTATGTACCTACCATAACATTCCATGTTAGTTGTCTTCTTCTCGCCTTCTTTCTTCGTCCCCTCCTTCCCCAAGCCTGGACAGACCGACAGGAATTCAGTTTGTGTTCTTCCTGTGGAAGTTGTCATTCCCACACGTTCTTCCACCTCTTTTATCCTTACTGCGGTCTGCGATACTTTTTACGCAGATTGTTTTGAGGTGGGTTTCCCTACTCCATTCTATGGAGACTAGGATTGCTTGGTATAGCTATCAAACGAGATCTGAGTAGTTACCGCATAGCATTGTGGGATATAGGGGAGCCTCGAGCCGGTGGAATTAGCTCTCGAGCTTTAGTTTTGGCCGAGTCGGAGCCGAGGATCGGCTCCGAACCCATCCAGCAAGAAAGAAGACGAGAAGAAGACAACTAACATGGAACGTTATGGTAGGTACATAACTTCTTATTTTCTTCCACAAGTTTTCCAACAAAAGTGAATATTGCATACACTTACTGGAAATACAAGGGCAACTACGTTTTTACCTTAACAGGACTAAGTCTCTCCAGGAAATCCGATCAGTTTTTCATTTCTTTTTCTGTTCCAAGGGTGGGGCAAGCTGTATCAAAAGTGACTTTATCTAAATGGCTGAGAGATTGTGTTACCTTTATTTATGCACATAACGAAAAGTTACCTGCGCCTGTTAAAGTGCATTCAACCAGATCATTTGCCACATCTGCAGTTTTCCATTCAAAAACTTCTATGGACAAGATTACTGCAGCTGCAACTTGGGCTATGCCTTATACCTTTATCACTCATTACAAATTGGATATGGTCTCCAGGAGAAGAGCATTCTTTGGGTCTATGGTTCTTAGGAATATCCTTCCATAAGGCCACCCAGGAACTAAAATAGCTGGGGACTCTGTCCCATTTGTCAAGAATGAACATAGATTGACAACATCAGATAAAGAAGTAATGTACTCACCATAACGTTCCATCTGTGTTGTTGATCTTCGTTCATTCTTGACATCACACCCACCTTCTCTGTCCTGTAGATTTCCTGGGGAATCGAACCCTTGTCCTGGGTTTCCATTGGGTTTTTACCTTAGACATTGCTTCTGCTTACAATTTCTGTGTATACTCTTGCTGTGATCTGCAAACTCAAGCTGCGGTAATGGAGAGAGGGGCATTATGGGTAGAGCCTTAGCTCGAGAGTTTTTTGGCTGTGGCGAGCTATATAACAGCCGAGCCAGTTCTGAAGATTGGAACAGAGTCCCATTCTTAAAGAATGAACGAAGATCGACAACAGAGGTGGAAAGTTATGATGAGTACATAACTTTTTTTTATTTGTAACCTAAGGGCAAAAGTACACGTGGAACCTTAGCATAAGCAGGACTTGATTTCATTATTCACATAGGTATTATCTGAAACGCCATGGTGGTACGGCGGTAGCGTTGTTACCACACAGCAAGAGGTTCTCCCGTTCGATTCTCGGCTTAGCTTGGGAGTGCCTTCTGTGTGGAGTCTGCATGTCCTCCCCGCGGTTGGGTAGTGTTCGAAAGACATGAGTGCGTAAATGGGCGTGCCTTCGTTGAAGGTTGGGCGTCAAGCTGGCACCACGGTGTTTCGTAAAAAAATCTACTGCCAGTCATTAGCGCACCAGAGTTCCGCTGTGGTGACCCCTTACCGGGAAAAAGCCGAAAGACAAACAACAACAACATAGGTATTATCTGAGATCATAACAGCTTAGAGGAGAATTGTATGTCTTTGTTAAAGGGAGTTTTTTCTTAAACTTGCCTCAAACCATTGCTGACTAGTTATGTGGGAGTAGGAGTGGCTAGATATAGAGTATAACAAGTGGGCTTATTGAGCCTTTTATTTGGCTTATTTTTTAACTGTCTGCTTAATCCATTCCAAGGTTGTGACAGCACAGAAGGTGTAAGGCAGTGAAATTAATCTAAACTTAGTTCCCAGCCCATTGTCCAGTGTAAGTAAACACACACACACACACGCATGCATGGCACACATACCTTTGACCACTTTGAATGATTGTCATTTAATCTACGTTCTGGATGTGGGTGTGTAAGGAAAGCATGGCACCTTCAGAAAATCCATGCAGACACAGTGAGTGTCAGGAGACTCTGAGCAGAAGGCACTCTAGCTTTGAACCAAGTTCTTTGAGACAACATTAACTTTTTCCACCACTTTGCTGTCCTGTTTGGTTTGTGTTACTACAGTGGTTAAGTGGATAAATGACATTGATTTGGGTAATTTACAAATAAGAAAGTATTTAGTATCAGCTGTTATACTTTCCATATACACATATGATATTGTCCTCTGCTGACCAGATGAAAATCTTATTTTAGGGGTGAATGAAGTTGAAAGAAATACCTGCAAGGATTTGAATTAGTCGTAATGGATGTTTAATATTAGGGGTTGGGAGGACAGTATTGTGGCAGATTTAGTGTGTTCTAGTACATAGTTCAGGCCATTGGCAGTAGATATTGTCACTTCAGAAGTAGTTTGAAAGGATGGGAAACAGAATTGAGGAGTAAAGAAGTTAATATTTTAAAAAATGTTGTTTAGAATGTGTAATTTATAGGTGCATGGTAAGCTAGGGCATCCTGTATTCCAACAGGAACTGGTGGTGAAATGGCTCAGATCTTCCATTAATTTATGTGGGAGAGCTTCCTAAATATACGCTGTTTTATTTGTTATTACCTTTTTTAAGTTTTCTGTGGGACTTGCCCAATGGCCCCCCTTTTTGTATCACACTGATTCATTTATTCCTTCCAGGGGCAACAGCCAAACATCCACTTATAGACAACAGCCCTGTGTCCCTTTCATTCATGCTGGGGATGTGTGTGAGGCAGGCTTAGACCATTAATTCTTCAAGAAGACAAGAGTTGGTCATTAGAAAATGAGCCAGGTGCTGGACCTAACGGAGATTCCCCAGCCTTATCCCACCTTACTTCTCCCCAGTAGGAGGCTTGCAAACTAACTCCAACTGCCTGGTCAGGGAGAGATGTGCATCAAGTCTACATCCCTAACTCAACAGCATACACACAAGTTCAGTGTCATGAGTCTGCCTAATCCTTTCAGTGAGTGATCTGCCACCCAACAGTAGGTGTTGCTGATGTGGTGAGTATAGCCACCTTCCTCCTCTCAGAATGGATGAGATGGCAACAGTCATTTAAGTTTATCTTACTCCACTACAGTGCCTCTACTACTAAACAGAAAGAGGCCACCCCACTCATACTTTGGGCTTCATCGTGTTGCATAAAAGGGACAGTTTTTGCTTGTCCTTTTTCAAAGATGGGTACAGGTTGTAACATTAGGTAAGTGTGTTATGAAATAGTTTATATAGGGAGAAATTAATAATAAAATAGAAGGTTAAAAAGAGTTTTAAAGAAAAAAATGTAACAGTGTAAATTATTTGAAGTCAGTGGAACTCTGTTAGATATTTAAACTATGAGCACATTTACATCCTGGTCTTAATCAGTTTATAAGCATTAAACCTATACTTGAAGCACATACACTCAAATGAAAGAGAATATACTCAGATTGATATGTATGTATAGATGTTGAATTTTATTAATATACATACCTATCTATTTATGCATATATATTTTTGTTCACACCTGTTTATTAATTTTATATATATTCTTTATTATTTTTATACAGATTTTTTTTCTTTTATATATATATATATATATATATATATATATATATATATATATATGTATGTATACATATACATTTTTCATGCATTTACATTTTATATTTTCTCAATATGTATTTTATACAAGAATATAATTGTTTCAAAATGTAGTAGATAGATGTTTATTATATATGTATCTTAATGTTAAGAAATGGATACATATATATTATATTTCATACTATTTGATTTTATTTATTTAGTTATGTAAAATTATTATATAATCTGTTAGACTAGGAAAATGCTATACATATTCATCATTAGAAATGCTATATCTGAAGATAGTGACACGTTTCTATGGTTGTTTCATATACATCAGTTATATTTTTATTTTTGTTGCTTCTACATAAGAGATGTAGTTTTGGACGTTTTAGAAACAGAAATATAGCTTCTTACATAAATCTTATAAAGTGCATTATATAAATCTAATTAGATTTCTATAAGTTTGTAGTTGAGATAGCTATTGAATGATGAGATAAAGTAATATAGTAACTTAGATAGTCTGTTAAGTTTGGTTTCGGCTATTCTTTTAGCCGAAACTTAATTGAGTTAATAAGATGAATTGACGATTATCTAATGATTGATTGCTTCAGATGTTTTCAATTAAATAGAAATATATATAACCAATGATTTTAAAATGTTTAGTGAAATCTGAAGAAGCGTGCCTTGCGAGCATGCGAAAGCGCTTATTTTATTTTAGGTAATAAATTTTGTTATATGTTTTATATCTTTGTGGTGGTCCTATCCTGTTTATTCTGTATAAAGAAAAAAATGTCTGTTTTGGGTGAAACCATGAAACGGGAGATTCTATATAAGAAAAGAAAGTTAAATATGGGTTGGAAAGAAGACTTTTTTGGAGGAAACTAAGACTTGGAAGATGGTTGTACAGATGTTACCTGACAGTTTCAAAGCTCATCTGTCATGAAACTGTTAGGAATGAATTGGAGAATATTTAAGTGTCTTTTGAGTAGACAGAGTTAGCTGGTCCAATATTCTTACTTAAGGACTTTTTTTGGAATCTATCCTTTTTAAGATTACTAGAGGAAGACCGATGATTCATTAAACATATGGTAATGGACTTCAAAGTTTTGTAGTTGGTTTATTTAGTCATATTTCTCAAGGAGCCTTTGTTTTCGTAATATCTAGCTACATCCTTACATTCCTTCCTTGGGATTGTTGCAGGTACCCAGGAAGGGGCTGGATACTTCTGGAACCTAGCCTTTTTATTATATCTCCACACCTTTAGAACCACCTCTTGTATTGGTTGAGTAAAGCCTCCCATGCTGTAAGATTTCAAGTGTTCCATCACAAGACATCTTACTTATTTTAGCATATAATATTACTTGAGCCATAGCGTTTGTCTGATTATATTAATTTGCTGCATTTTTAGCACCAACACTCATCTGTTGCTTACCCATTGTTGTTTTATTTTTTTTCTCTCTGTATGCTATTATTTTTTTAATTGTAGTGGTTCTTGGATTTAATCGCCATAATAAATTGAACTTGATTTTATTTGAAAGAAAATTAAGGCAGTCTAAGAGACATGGGTGTATTTTTTTAGTTAGAAATGGTTGAGATTTTTGGACAAAGTCAAAAGAAACTCTAGTGAATGGGACAAAGTAAATTTTCAGATTTTCAATGGAAATATTTCAATCGGTTTGTATGGAAAAACTTGGAAAAATTGAAAAATTTGATGTAGTTTTACATTGCATGAATTTAGCTGGAGATAATACAGTAATGTTTTATGTAATCAAGTTTGGTGACATTAATGATACATGCAAACATATTTTTTTTTCTGTGTTTAATATATTGTAAAACGGTCTTGGAGTAAAGTTTTTTTTGGAAACCTATATATAAACCCATACTCTTTTTGGTAAGTGCCATATGATCTTTAACAATAAACTCAAACTCCACTAGTTGCAGTCATGCCTTTTTCTGAACTTGTAAGTACAGCATAACTGATTTGTTTGGCTGTACTTTAGAAATACAGAGCTTAAAACCAAGTCTGATACACATACCTGCAGTTAGTGGAGTTTGGCTTTATTGGCTTGAATGTATGGCAAGGGGCAAATATGATTAAAAATACTGAGTTTTGACTGTTCTGTCTTTTTGTTCCATTTTGTGTTTTTCAAGGTTCCTGTTTTATCCGTACTGACCAGCTGGATGGTGAAACAGACTGGAAGCTAAAGATTGCAGTTGGATGTACTCAGAGATTACCAGCTTTGGGGGCAAGTAGTTTACTCTTTACACAACAACTGTTATTATCTGCTTTTGAGGTCTTGTATTTGGTATTTATGGGTGAATCCACATATTTACATTCACTGAAGTTTCTTGTTTCAAATGAAATGGAATATTAGATGCTACAAAATATTTGACATGAATGTCAACGTAATGTTTATTAGTTTAAACAGGGATGAAATGGCACAGTCTGCCATTTTTTCCTAATTTCTGTGAATTTGCAAAAACAGATTCTACATTAACAGGAGAGGTTTTGCTTATCTTTAGTAAAATGAGCATCTGCTTGCATATTAACTATTTTCTGCTTTTAGGAACCACCCAACATGGACACTGACAGCACTTTATAATTGTTAGATCTGAGCAATTATTCCATTTCACTTGCACATCTTGCAAAGTCTTCATCTTCACATTGTACTTGATATTGATCTTCTATTGTGATTCTCCCATATATTTTTGAAAACTGCTGTTGTAATGTGTATTTTTGTACATTTACCACAATTTCTGAGTAGAAATGCTATCTTGCTCTTTTTTAACTCATGTTCTTATTTTTTTTCATTTAGTATGTACTTGCCAGTCTCTCTTGAGTATTGTCGGACCCAAGCGTAAACCTTTCTCAAGTGTTTAATTTCAGAGTTCACTTTAGGCATCACTTTTTACATTCCCAACATCTTCCATCCTTGCATGTTGTCTCACCTCACCCACCAAAAGTGCCTCTTTTCTGCAGTGTATTAACATTTCTGAAATGAACAAAGGATTTCATGTTGTTGTTGCCTGATCTCCTATCCTCTAAGTTATTTTCTGCAACTTGAAGATAACTTAGAAGAAAACATGATCTCTCAGGCCTTCCTAAAGTTACAGATAGCCTTCATTTGTCTGGCTTTTTCTAGCCATCTCTTCCTTGTGCCCTAGACATCTGTAGACTCCTTTGTTGCATATGTCAAGAGTATTCCACCTTGCTGAAACCCCCCTCAGAGTGTTAGTCCGTCTTAATTTGCTATTAAATTGCTAAAACACTAACACAGCACAGCAACAACGTAAAGAAATGTATGGCTGGTGTGGAAAGGCAGACTCAATAACTCCTCGGCTTGGACAGTACACAGTACAAAGTACACGAGTTTATTGCACGCAACACAAAGTAACATAAAGTAAAAAATTCTCCAGGTTAAGCGCTTTCATCTGACACAAGCAGACTTCTTCAGAACAAAGACAAATAATACCACACTCATTATATAAACATTGTGGCGCCAAAAACACATTCTCATGAGATAATTTAAAGGTATATACAGGAAAAAACTTGCATATATAAATAACATATATAAATGACATACAAAAGCAGTCCTATCCCAATAATATTAATGTTAAAAATTTCTCTTATTTATAAAACACACATATAGTTCATACTATTAAATTGCTGTCATTTTGGTGATTACCTTTGTTGACTTTTCCTCCCATTTCAGCTATTACCCTCTTTTCTGACATTTAGCAGTGCAAATGTCAAACTGTCTTGAGTACTATCTTGTATTCAACCCGACATACAGTTTTTATAATTGCATGTTCCTTGCTATGTACCAGCCTAATATGCATTTATTAGTAATGCCACCAAGGCCAGAAGTAGCCTTACCAGTACCCTATATGTAGGCATCACCATACTATCTGTCGTTTTCATACTAGCATCTGTGCACTGCAGCATCCTGCTGACCTTTTCATTTTGCATTGCATTGCATGTTCTAGCCTAGTAGTATTTATCACCTCCAATTCGTTTTCCATCTTTAGCTTTCTTGGGGGGATTTCTGTTACTGTGTGTGTTTTCGCTACATAAATGTACACATTGATTTACTCAGCTACCTGTTCATCAGCCCTGTAATCTTTGTCTGTCTGAGACCATTCCCTTCATCTCTGACCACATCATAAATCTTGGTTTCATACGTGAATATTGTTCTTTTTGTGAGTGTGTTACTGTAACATTAAATCATTATATCTGAGTTTACCCATGTTGTCTCTCTCTCTCTTCCTGACAGAATATGTTACTTTTGTGAACACATTTATTGTGAGGCACCAAGTATATTGCTCTCAAATGTCCAGATTTTTGCCTCATATCTTTGGTCTCTTCCTTGTAATTTTTTTTGGCAAATCACAGAGGAATGAAGTCACCAAATAATGATACAAGTTTGAGTTTCAGACTTTTATTCTTCAGAAAATGCATGCAAATACAAAACCTGCCATTCTAGCAACTTTCTAACTTTGTAAGACCAATATTTAAAATCTGTCCCCATTTTTGGGCCTTTGTCCCCTATTATTTTGGACTTTGTCCAAATTTCTTATTCTAAGAGGTTGAGAGGTATGATTAAGCATTGTGTGTCCTGGCTTTTGACTTAGGATCGAGTGAGGCTTCTTTGTATAGCTTGCCTTGTTTTGCATTCTCGTCATCTTTTTCTTTGTAGCTGTAGAATTACAAACTCTCCTGTTACATCTAAATGCATTTGTGCAGCTTAGTGGATTTACTGTACTATGTTTATTTTTTTATTTCTTTTTCATTGTGTATCATTACATTTTTTTCAGTTCCTTATGTGATACAAATGATGTTTTTCACTGTAGCAGCAAAATTCATGAGTAAATGCATTTTGTTGCATCAGTTAACTCCTGAAGGCTTCCAGGTAGTGTTTATTTTGCCCAGTCATTGAACACATTGTGGATGAATGTGAACACTGCAGTGAATTTAAACAGCCTACCAAGCTGAAGAGTCAAAAGGCTTTAACTTCATCTTTAAAAGAAGAACATTTCAGTTACTTCGGAATCAGATACTTATGTCTGTTGTGGACCCATCAGAGCTAGAGAAAGCAAAGCAAATCATTCAGAAGACTGGATAGTTTGAGAAGGTTCTTTCTCTTACAAATTCTGTCTCTCCTCAGCCATATGCCAGTGATATTCATTCAATCAATCATGAAGACCCCTCTTCTCCATCCTTGTGCGCACCTCATTAGAAATTTACCTTCACTGAAGTTAATAACATGAATGAGTATGCAAATAGGCTTGTAACAGAGCTTTCTTGTACTAAAACATGATATTTGCAAATGCTTAAAGTTGTAGAATCCATAATATTTAAAACATTCCCTGATTTCTAGACACAAAACACCATATACACAGACCAGCAGTTATCTTTTAGATGTATGGTAAAAGTGTAAATGTGACAAAATGGCAAAGGCATGATTACTCCATCCTCCTAAATTGAATAAAAACATCTTACTAGGTGAAAATCATGGCGATACCAACTTTCATTCAAGCTAAAAGAAAAAAGCACAGTAGATAAGCAGTTTTGCAGATTGGCAAACCCTCTGCAACGTGTTACTGCAAATTCCACAGTCATGAAGCCATGGAGAAAGAGCAGACATATTATAAAGAAGAGTTCTTCATTCTCTTCATCTGCACAGTGTAGCCATAGAAAGCAGTATAACTGAACTGTGCCCACAATTCAGAGAAGCACAGATGCAGTAAAACTCCTTCCTAACTTGCTGCCATTCCCTCAAACTTGGAGTACACCATGGACCACATATATTAAATGAGAAGCTTTCACATTTCATAATAGTAATACAGTACTCATTGCAACTTCTTTTTTGTGTGTGCGTGTGGTCCAATGATGACAGTCTCAACAATGAAGACTGTAAAGGAACAGGCTACTACTGATTGACAATTCATATTTGTCATTTAATTAGACCACAGGACTTGCAAGCCTGGCTAGCCATTCTTCCTCAACTTTTTCTGATAAACTTACAATGTTTGTACAAATGCTTGCTTTTCACAAAGAGGAGTTGTAGGAAAATGTGTTTATCTCAAGCATATTAACATTTAGGGCCAATACGCTGATGAAAAAATGTATGTGTCCTGACTTGCTAAGACTGTTGAAAATGCATTTGTGATTCAGTGGGTGTTATCTCTGGTGCAGCATTGACAAGTTATTGTTTAATGGCATTGCTTGACTGTGGTCATTAAGCCTACTTACAGATGTGAGGTCTGAACGTTTAGATGCTTGTGTCACAGGCCATTTTTGTGTTTGGCAATTATTATCACTAAACTCTCATGAAGTCAATAAATGCAAAAAGTAAATTTGCTGAATCCCACCAGGAGACTTATCAGGCATTACATGTTTACCTAGAAATTACACAGCTTGTATGACTTACACAGAAAGCAAGAGAAAAAAAAATGCCCATTTTTCTAAATCAGATTGTTTTTCCTGTCTGTAATCATACACTTGTTGAAATTAGCAGTGATAGGTCAGTCCTCATCAATGCGACAGACACTGAAGCAAACAGAATATTCTGCTTGGCGGTCTTTTGGGGGAATTTATTTGCCCATAGGGCATACACTTAGAAGAGACAACTTTTTCCCATAATCCTTAACCTAAGCAGGACAGAAGGCAAGGAAAAAAGCCAAGACCTAAACTCTTTAAGTCTAGATCAAAGTGTAAGCAAACAGGAAGGCACTGACTAATGCGGGAGGGAAGAGTACCAAACTAAAACAAATCAAGACTGAAAGATGCCAGTCCAAAGAAACAAAGACTAATTTTCTCAAAAAAAAAAAAAAAAAAAAAAAAAAAAACTGCCACAGCTTTATGATGCCTGGGGCCATTGTGGATTGCACAAGTACAGTGGGTGGATTAGAAGCTTTAGGAAGGCAGAGGTGTGAAAGGCATTATGGGAATAGAGGAGTTGAATCCCAATGAAATTTGTATTGGTGTGTAGATGATTGTCAGTGTCAAAGTCCTATCAGTTCAATAGAATGAACCCATCAGTTATAAGTTCATTAACTTTCATATGTCTTTTAAATGTAACCAGACATAGGCTACGTATTTTCTACAACATGGAAATGTGGTACTAACTGTATGGATTTGGTAATCATATTATTATGATGTTTTCCAGATGCAAAAAAAGGTTTCATTAATTATACCGAGGTTGTAAGACTTGGATATGTGCAGTTTTCCTTTTCTGATTACTGACCCTCAGGTACTCATAATTATCTGTTACACTGCTCTTCTTTGAGCCTAGGTTGTGTATGAAGACTATGTGGAACCCTCCTCCTTCCTTGTGAACAAATTAAAGAAATTAACATAAAATGAATAAGGAGATTTTTATGTAGCATTTAAAATTTCACTGCTATAGCATTCAGTTCTAAGAGTTTTATAGTTTTATAATTGCACAAAAGAATTGCTCACTGTGTTGTTGTTGTTAAGGTAGAGTTTGCATCCAGTGTCCTGTATGTAATCAGATTTGATTTTTCATTGTTAGCTGCTTTGCATTTTTTTAGCCAGGCAGCTAATATTTATTCTGATACAAACATGTTTATTTAATATTTATTTGCCATTTGTTGACCGAGTTTTTCTGGCTGAGCAAGTGCCCATTTTCAGCCGAGACCCAAGGAGAAAAGCTCCGGAAAGTTAGATAATATACAGTGAATTATAAAAGTAATCACAAATCTAGTAAAACAGTAATCACAGGAATGTTCTTACTTTATTATGCACAGGAGGTTTCTGCATTATAATGTATTGGATTATCTACCATCTTATATATTTTATTTCCTGATATGGATGGTTTAAAATAATAATAAAGAATAAGGCAATGTATGCAGTTTTATATTAAACTTAATTGTCTTCATTCCATTTTTGTGTTTTGTTTTTACTAAAAGAGAACAAATCTTTGAATGGACTTTTGGTTTTAAGCACATTGATACAGATTGACCTTATTTTATAAGAATGCATGCAATGGTATTTTACAATGCTTACACACAGTTATTTGGTTGCCAAAAACTTTCATCTTAATGAGGAATTCTTTCTTAATTAACTGGGTAAGACAGAAAAATAGGATATATAAGAGAGCTTTTGCACAATCCTGCATCAATACCTAGAAAGTGTATGGCCTGTGCTGGTTCATCAAAAGAGTTTAAACAAATATTGGGATGAAAAAGAGGTACAGGCAGTGAGTAAACTATGTTATAATCAAGTGTTGCAAGGGTCTCTACTTGAAGGTGCATTATTGTGGTAGATATAATTACAAACAGCAATGCTGTCTTGCTACCCAAACATACCCAGGGATTCACAGAGATCCCTGCTGCCAGAAATAATTGTCTAATGCATGGTTTGCTAATTAGCATGGCAGCCAGAATCTCTAATTCAGAGACGAGGTTAAACTGCAACAAGGAACACATCATTAGCAGCTAACTGCCATGTCTTTGAATCAAACACTGCAGTGCCAGATCAGACTACACTAGTGTTCTCACTACTGGCCCATACATCTTGGTAGCATAGGCATCCTTCAACATGTGCATACTCTCGCGCACACACACACACACACACACACACACACACACACACACACACACACACAAACATCCTTCCAGCTGCATGCTTACACTCAAGGAATCACTCACCCGCCACATAAGCAGACAGACATGGCTTTCCTACACTTCACTCTCACAGGTTACACACACACACACACACACACACACACACACACACACACACACACACACACACACAAAACACCTGCCTGTAGTTGAGGTGCAAACCACAGACATTCCATAGGAGTATGGGGGCATGCCATCAAAAGATGGTGTTCACTTTTTCCTCCTTATGAAAGAAAAATGCGATGTAGCAATTTTCCCAATAACTCTACAGTGTTGTTTTGGTGCTAGCCCTATTTCCAAGACAGAGCATGTGGCTAAATTGTATTGGCTCTTCCTTAGGACTGACACATTTTCATGAAGCAAAACTAGCACAGACATTTTCTTTGCTACAGTCAGTGCCAGTTTAAAGCAGTAGAAGGAGACCATTCCTTGAATCACTCATGTTTACTGTGATGCTGAAACCTTAGGAGTTAAGGATGGCTTCTTTGTGGTATACTGTCCTGTATCCTGTGGGTAGTATAACACATGGCACAAATATATTAAGTAAGGACCGATCATTGTACTAGACACACTGATCCCCATTTAAGTTACCAGCATTTCTCTAAATAATTTCCTTTCAAGAGTGTTATTGTCCCTTCTCCACTCAGATCTTAGTTTTCCCATAAACTTCCTATGAAGAAAAATATCAAAGGCCATACTGAAGTCTAAGGACACTAAGAGCACATCAGTTCCCTTAATTGTCTCAGTTGTAACCTGATCCCAGAATGAGGCATAATATTTAGTTTAAACTATTGCCTTTGAGCAAATAGTGAAAACAGCTTTCATTGAAAACGAAATATGCAAACACACGGATTCACTTTAGAAGATCGAATTACCAAAATCTCGAACCTCATATGGTCGAGACCAAATGATCGAGTTTTGGAAACTCGAACTTCTAAAATGAACCCCCCCCCCCAAAAAAAAAAAAGTCAAACATCGCCCCCCCTGCACCCCCCATGTGGGGGGCTGTGCCCCCCACACCCCCCCTACTTAAATATACCAACTCCGAGATCGCGCTACAGTGGAGAAAAGGGAAATCTCCCATATTGCGCTGTATGCGGAAGCGCAAAACGGGAGATTTCCCACCTCCTGTCAACACCACAAAAAAGATAAAAACATTACGTACACACAGAGCGTACAAGAAGCCTTGCCTCTGTGTGCACGTAACGTTTTAAGGTAAGTAAGGTGTTATTTTTTACAACTTTACATATTTGATTTACTGAAATGTCGATCATATGGTCTCGACTATATGACATTCGAGATTTCAGTAATTCGATTATGTAAAGTGCTTCCGCACACACACACATGTATGTATGTATGTATGCATGTGTGTGTGTGTGTGTGTATATATATATATATATATATATATATATATATATATATATATATATATATATATATATATATATATATATATATATTATATATATGTGTGTGTATGTGTGTAAAAAATATGCATTCCCATTTGTTTTCTGTTTTTTTTCCCCATTTAGTTTGGTTGGAATTTGTGCTTAGGTGTTTGTTTCACTTTTTAGTTTATAATTAGTTTTGTTGTATCAGAGTGCTGCAAGTTTGATATGGAAATGGAAACAGATAGTTAGATGCTTACCCTTTCCCCATGGCTGTGCAACCAGAGTTAATATTTGTATTAAGTAAGATGGTACATTTGGCCTTGTCCTTCCGTGCAGATTTTTTTTGAGGGGTTTTAAGTGCAAGTGTCTTACAGTGTTTGTTCTGTGACAGTAGCTGATAGTGGTTTCATTGAGGTAACATAAACCATCCTAGAACTGAATCAGAATGAAATGATTAGACTTTTGCTATGTGTAATTCATGCTGCAGCCCATATGCTGGGAATAGTTGTTCAAGAAATCTGTCAGCCTACCTCTCAGAATTTTTTCCATGGCTTTCTTTGTTATTTTGTGGCAGTAAGTCTTTTAACCTGTGTTCTTCCTGGAGTGAGTAAAGGAGCTACACCACCACCATCTAATAGGGGAGATGTCATTCGATTGACAGTACTTTTAGTGAGTGCCAAGCGATTATGGAAATTTGAGCTAAACAACTTTTGCCAGCAGTGGGGTTCTGTATTTGCTCCACTGTTGTGTGACCTTGGAGCAAGTATATTTAAGTGTCAGAGGTGTCCCTCCACATGGGGGGTGGAGGGACATTTGCATCCATGCAAAGAAGTACCCCCAAATTTTGCCAAAATATATATATATATATATATTTTTTATCAACTGGCGCTCCGTGATAAGAGTTATTGATTGACTGACATAAATCCATCTAGTACTGTAACATCATTCTTAATTTTAAAGAAAGACTGTGCATTTTTATCGAGTGGTTCTGTGACTTAAAACAAAAATGACCTCAAGAATATTATCACCATTCTCACCATACTTCATTTTGACTTCAACAGAAACAGATGTGTGGCCTTTGGAACTCATCTCATATTTAGACAGTGGATTAACTTGATCATTTTACCTGAGGCTGTTTTAAAGAAAGCCCTTTTCTGTAATGAATACCTGACTTGAATCCTCACTGTCCTTAACGCACCATATTGATATTCTCTGATACGTACTGCAAGGTGTGTAGATTTTTGGGAGATATAGATAGAGAGTATTTAGGTAAGGATGTTTTCATAGTGCACATCATGTCTGCTTGAGGGGTAGAGACTCCAGCTCAAATGGACAGTGCATAGCTGAGGTCAGTGGGCCACCTGTGACTGATGATGGTAATGTGCATGTGGCACAATCTATTGACACAGTGGCACTGTCTGCAACAATAACATAGGAGGGCTTTCACACATTCCATACATACAAGGAGCTTCATCAGGGACAGGCCAAAACCCCAACCCCACCAGTGTTTTTAGGTAGACATCCTGTAATAGTGAACCCCACCCAGGCTCCACAGCAATCTCCATCTTGCATGGCATCTGAAAGCTACACTGACGTTGATATGCACATACATCCCACAGGGGCAAGCTGTGGTATTGTGTGGCATCGCCATGACTCCAGGTCTGTCCCTGACCTGGTTATGACACTTGGCATTAAGCACTACATGCGCAGATTAGTGATCCAGCTGCAGCCAGCAACTACCCACACTATTGTAGAGATAGAAAATATGTTATGTGGCCTACAGGATGATGTGCAGCAACTGCATGGCCTAGGGATGACATCCAATGCCTGCACAGGGACCATGAGTAGACTGACAGGATGCAGACTGTGCTGCTGATATCACCGTGGCTAACATGGCATCCATTGATGCATCCATGAGGCAGATGGTAACCATCTTCAGGGCTGCCTTTGCATGTCATGCTGTTGGTAGCTGTGGAAGGGACAGGATGCAAAGTGGTCATAGATGGGGCATACCCAGATGACGCAGACTGTTCCCAACACATTATCATCATTAGCTTTGACCACACAAGCCACCACATCTGACTGCACCGGTCTCATATATGTGGTCACTGATGCTTCACAGGCTCCACCCCAGGACATTTCAACAGACTGTACTACTGTTGTAGTTTCTCTGTCCCCTTTGTGTAGAGAGCATCATGCCTACAACTGGCCATCATAGTGGTTTTAGATGCTGTGCATCTTTTGGGTTTTAACATGAGACTCTGTATTAGAGTTTACTCTCAAGCGCATACTCCTCCAGTTCTCTGGTTGTACAGCATTCTGCCATAGACTACATCAAGCCTCAAGACTGCAGGCGACCACAGTACAGATATCCAATAGTCTTGACATGGAAGCTTCACCCTACTTCTGGAGTAAGTGATCTCTGACTCTGTGTGAACTGCTACCAGACTGTGCGACTACCTCATCCACCTCCCATGCCGGTTGCTCATATTATAGCATTGCTGTCACCTGCCACATTCTGTCACCTGAATGAATGATGATGACTGTACCCTGTCCATACCTTACCTATGTGTTGGTAAGGTAACGTGATGCACAGCTGACCAGCCCATGCACTATAGCTTGGGTTTGATGATGCTTTCTTATTTTCATTATTTATGTCATGACACACAGTTGTAGACCAAATGCTGCCTCTCTGCCAGTGTGTTAATTTGTTGCATGCATCTCTGCCTTGCATGAGAGCTTGCTGCTGCTGCTTCTGCTTGTTTTTTTCTCTAATTGGCTGCCCTTCTCCTTGCTCCTTGTCTATTGCTCCAACAGGAATGGAATATGCTGTTTGAATGGTTTCATGCTGCTGAAGCTGTTTTCACACAATCACAAGATGTATCATGGCACAAGTATCTGTCTGAAGGTGTCAGGAGACTACCGTAGTGCCCTACTGGTTGCATCTAAGAAGCTGAAGCATTTGTTAGGTTGGCCATACACCCTTTCCACAATGTCCTCTGCAGTATTGTGTGCTGTCACGGCCATTATCTGTGGCTCCAGTACATATTCTGCATCCCTTGTCACAGTGGTGACACCAATATATGTGGCCTGCTGCTTCATTGCATGGTGACTGTATATAGTGGACTTTGTATCTGAATACATATGCTCCTGTAGAACTGATGACCCTGTGAAAGGTTAACTTGCATGAACCATTAATGTAGGTTGGACATGTGACAGATAAAAGGATCATGGGAACTGCCTAAGTTGTCTACAATCACACTGTAGATGACACTTGTGCACTGCAAACCACCAGGCAGTTGAGGGAGTGGAAGCCATTCCTTTTGATGTATCTGACACCCTGAGGACAGGGTGGGGACTTTTTGCAATGTGTATTTAGTTAATTGTTTTCAAGACCTTAGAAAAATGGACAATGTTGTAGACACTTGCATAGTGGTGGTTCTCCATAGAGCTGTGCTGTTGCTTTATACATTTCTGAATCACTTTATCATTTTTTTGTGGTGTCATTTGCATATATGCTTTCCCTCGTATGCATCTGGACCCTCATTTCCACGTCATTATGCAGTAATTTTTAGATGGTGCATAACTTGCTAGATCAACTATGCTACTTGCATCTTTCAATCACCTCCTCTTTGTAAGTCATTGTTTGCATGGTTTCACACAGCATACTGTCTCATCAGATGCTTACACATATTTCTTATGGTATTACTCTTTAATTATTACATTCACCTTTTATCTGTATTATCAGACTTTCTTATTGTCTTATTCTAGTTTTAAATTGTATGATCCTTACCTCATTGTGTTGTATCAGTGACCTGCATACAGCTTATTTTCATTATGGTATGCTTTGTGCTTACTTCCAGACTGTGCCAGCTTGAGCACACTCTACTTAGTAATTCCTGTATCTTTTTTCTCCCCACTCTTTTTGTTCCCTGCTGTCAATCATCAGCCCCTTGTGGTCAGTCACTCCATTTGTTCCCCATCACCAAAATGAGGGTTGACCAGGAGAGACCATCATTTAGACAGTCAACGGGTGGTTTGAGATTTGTTTAGCCCTAATTCCTTTATACACCCGGCAAAATGTTAGGGGTGGAATTTGTAGTGGACTGACCATGGATGCTGTCTTCTTACTTCCACAAGGGTAGTCCCCGCCAAGCAATCCTGCCCCCCCCCCCTTGAAGCACTCAGCAGTGGTTTACCCAGTCTCCACCAGGGAAATCACACTGCTTAGTGTGTGCATGAGTGTCAGCAACACCCCAGCCCCACCTGTCCAGGAGAGGAAAGCTTACGACTGTTGACACAACACCCTAACCATGCAGAAAATGGGGAAAAGGGGACCTCTCTGTGAGAGCAAACACTGTACTTGAGTCACTGGGAACTTGTTCATAGCGTAAAGTAATTTTACCAATGTTTCTCGGGCTTTGAACCACTGCGGGAATGCACAAATCAGCTTTCTTGGGACCTTGTCATATTCTTTCCCCAAGTCTAGGAATGCGCAGATGGACTCTTTCCTCATGTCTGTCTGTCTTCTGGAGCGTTTCTCCCCAGGCCTCATCTGAAAATGGGCACTGTCCTAGTCGGACTTTCCTAGTAAACAAATGTTAAATAAATAAATTCTTCCCCGCTGTCTGTCTCATTGCATGCATTGGGTCAGTTGTACTGCATCCTGATCTGAATATGAACTGCTGATCTCCCATCTTGCATTCAACTACTTTGTGTATTTGTTTATCAATCACCCTATACAGAACTTTCATATAGTGCAGTAGGAGTTTGATACCTCTATATTGCCCACAGTTGTGGATGTCTCTTTTGTTCTTGAACACTTGCACTAGTATGCTTATTCTCCAGTCATCTGGGATAAGTCTTTCTCTCCAAAATGCTACAGGTACCCTCAGGAGACATTTTCCTATATCTTATTCAATATCTTTATCATTTCTGATGTGACCTCATCTGAGCCTGCTGCTTTCCCTGATTTCATTTTCCTTAGTGCTGTTTTTCTTCTAGAGTGGGCTCCTCCTCCTATTTCATCATAAACTGTATCTGGGACATTACAGCTTCTGTGGGATTTTCTTCATTTAGAAGCTGCTTCAAGTACTCCTTTCATCTGTCCTTAATGACCTGTGGATTGGTGAGTAGGCTTCTGCTGGTATCCCTTGCGAGGGATGACTGACTACCTTCTTTACCTTTCTGTCTTTGCCTTGCAACCTGATAGAGTTTTTCTGTTCCATATAGTGAGTCTCTTTCTAGAAGCTGCTAGAGTGCCTCTGATGCCTTTTTTCTTTGCTATTGCATTTCCTGTCTTAATCTCTTTGTTAATGAACCAGTATTCCTTCTTAGTGTGATCTGTGTTTTCTACCTCTCGCCCTTTGCTACACTCCTCCTTTATTTTGTTGACTTTATGGACTTTCTGCATTCCAGTGCCAGCTTTCCTTATATGCCTTATTTCCATACCTGGCTGTAGTCCTCATACATGCTATTTTGAGGTGCTGCAATGTTTCTTCATTTCCCCCTTATTTCCTCTTCTTCCTGAGGTGCTAGAGCCTTGAGTAATTCCTTGAACTCCTGTGCTTTCTCTCCAGTCAGCTTCCAGGTCTTCCTAGTCTCTGTTGACCTTAGAGCATTCTCTGACCACTGACTGTTTCACTGGGGATCACTTTGCAATTGTTGATTTCTACCCTATTGCCCTTTCTTTACTAGGAGCAAGTCTGTCTGAGTTGCTTGTTGACCACTCTTGTATATGATCTTATGACTCTCTCTCTTGCTGAACCATGTGTTGGCCACCATCAAGCCATTTGCCAGACAAAAGTCTAGAATAGCCTGTCCTTTATTCTTGTTGCCCAACCTATGTGCACCCAGGCAGTCCTCATATCCTTTTCTGTTTATTCCATTATGTGCATTCAGGTCACCCATTATCACCATCAATTCCTGATGTCCTGTTTTATCTTGTAGGCCCTGCATCTGCTGTAACAACCCTGCTATAGGGCATAGACTTGACCCAGGGCTGCAGAGCTTTATAACGGGTACACACTGGCCAACACGTGCACAGACTGTTATCACCATTAACATGGGTCTGCTGTTGTAGATTGAATCCTCAGCCCACTTATCACTGGCAAATACACATGTCCAGTTTTGCTGACATTAATCAACACAACCAAATCACCTAGAGTTTTTACATCACTGAGTGTCTAACCCTGACATGACATGTATACTGTGATCCATGTTCTCCTATCTTGAGGATACTGAGCACAACAGTTGATCCCAAAAGCAGTTGGTCTGTACAGCAGTTTCCAAACTAGAGTTTGTGTTGCTGTCCATAGCTGCATTTTTTAACAAGAAACGTCTTTACTAAATTATCACTTATGACATGGGCAATCATACATTTATATAAATGGAAACAAATCATACTGACATATATCACTTATAATCTATCCAGTCATTGTCAGTCAAACATTACAAAGCTCATTCCATTTCTCTCTTCCCTTAAACTTGATTCTTCCTCCAAAACATTATTTTGCATGTATTGTCCCCACAATCCCCAATTTTCTGTGTAATTTACTCCTACCCTTTTCGAAACTCAGCAAGGCCTGACTATGTCTAGGCAATTCAGATTCTGTATCATAGCTAAAAAATATTTTTTCCTTAGTTACACCAATTTGTTCACCCAGTATTTTGTTAGAGTAGTCTTCAGGGAATTTTTAAAGTCTGCCAACTCATAACATTCCACAAAAATATGTCCTCAATTATTTTTTCTTCCCCATTACACCTCCAACATTTGCACTCTGCCCTGGGGAAAAAATCTTTGGAGTCTGCTTGGGGTATAAAATTACCTGTTCAAATGCTTCCAAGCAAAGATCCTAAATCTTCTAGACTTTTTTGCATATTTGGGAGCCATACATATATCCTCCATTCTTTCGTGAATTGCTTGTTCAATCTTTCTCCCCAATCCTTTCTAACCTCCTCTGATTGATTCCTATCGTTATTAAGCAATATTTTATATACCCTACTAATTATCCCTTTCAGTATTTTATGTGCCCTACTAATTATCCCTTAGGTGCAGCGGTAGCGTTGTTGCCTCACAGCAAGAGGTTTTCCAGTTTGATTCTCGGCTGGAGTGCCTTCTGTGTGGAGTCTGCATGTCCTCCCCGCGGTTGGGTGGGCGTTTGAAAGACATGCGTAAATGGGGGGGTGCCTTCGTTGAAGGTTGAACGTTGAGCTGGCACCTCGACGTTCGTGAAAATCTACTGCCAATCATTAGCGGACCGGAGTTCCGCTGTGGTGACCCCTAACCGGGAAAAAGCCAAAAGACAACAACAACTAACTATACCTTTTTTGACACCAACTTCTGCATAGGATTCTACTAAAATCTCTACCAGTGCTGGTCTTTCACATAGGATCCCCCTATTTCTTTCTCTTTGCCTATAATTTAATAATCATTGATAGTGAAAGTAGTCTGTAGCCTGCAGTCCAAATGTATTTTTGCTGTCTTCCCATTCTGTTACCTTTCCCTCTCTAATTATTTGCTCCCAATACCATGGTTCCTTTCCCAGTTTTCTCCAGTAAAATCTAGGATCTTGTTGTCTCTTCTCTCTACCTATAACTGCAGTTATCCCTGTCTGCAGAATCTACTTTCTCCATCCCCATGTTGGCGTAGTTCTTAGAATACTTTCTACTACTATATGAATATAATGTTCTGTGTGGTTATTGTTATTCTCCTTAAGGATCTTAATCCAAAATCTCAGTCTATCCTTTCCAATTACAATTATAGCATCTGATGTTGTCATATTCATTCTTCCTCAAGTGTTGGGTTCAGATCCAACCCAGCTACTTTTTCCAGCTTGTGGAGCACTGAATCTCTCAAGATCCTCCCTTACCCATAATACACTACTCCCCTATTATACCTCAGATCTCATTTGCTGCCTTTGCGTATGGACGTGGTCACTGTTAGCTCTTGAGCTGTAGCTAGTTTATTGTGAGTAAAAGCAGAATTTCTATATCTATTCTTCCTTCTTTATTGAATCAAATCCTCTCTTGCCCTTACTACACCTTTTAGTGTATTCTCTTAATACTGTAGTTGGTCTTCTTTTCTGTTATATGGTTGAGGTACTTACTTAAATTACCATTGCTGGTAATATTTATTTTTCCCTTTTTCTAACTATCTAGCATTATTAAAAAACTCTTCTTTTTCTTTTTATACTGTCCTGGTATTGTTAGATATGGCTGAGAAATTCCTGGGTTTTTAAAAAATGCAAAGCATATGGCCATCAGATTACTTTATCGAATGCACACAATCTGTGTGTTTATTGTTTAGGGCCGGCCCATTTGGATTCTGCATTAGATATATGTAAGGCCTTTAATCCTAAGGCCCTTATTGACCACAAGAATAAACTGATTTGATAGAATTACTACCCTCAACATACTGTGATATAGCATTTGGGGCTCAAACCCCAAAGAAGGTTTATAAAAAAGAGGCCAAAAAGTGTCCTTTGGACCCTTTGGCTTCTGCTGCTCCAAGCTCAGAACCACCTCTAAAAATATCTAAACCATCGGATCGATCCCTTCAGATGCAGAAATGAAATACTCTGGTCCAACTACTACGGATCCAAAATCTAGGATGCCAGAACCGAATCCCCTCGGATCTGAAAAAGCACAATGATAGGTCACCTCTGATCCAGTCTTCTCTGATTCTAGATCCAGTATCTTCTCATTCCCCATTTCTTTTCCTAGAAAGATGTCACCACTCTAGGACCTCATCTGTTGCTCCCTTTTCTTAATCCTCCAGAAGTCTGACTGAAGCAGATGTGGATAGGATGATGAGGAAGTTTCTCTTGACACAAATTCAAATGGGAGTTCTCTCGGCTCCTACCCCACTGGGTCCGTAGACCATCATCAGTACTACACCACCTATTTTGTCTCCTCCTCCAATCTGACTTTTGGTTTCAAAGCAGTTGATCTGGGAATCCTGGAGCCATCCATATTGGATCCAAAGATCCTTCTATCTTCTACACTGATATTGTCTCTGAGTGTGCCGGCTCTGAGCATGTTGGGGCTGGATGACTCTTGGTGCTGTAGCGTCATTGCCTCTTCCAAGATGTTGGTGACAACTCTAAGATTGTCGGAGCTGTTGCGGCTCCTTGAAGCCTCGGCTCTGGACAGCTTGGCTCTGATCCCTGCTTCGAGTTGTTTGCCTTCAGGTCGGGAAGGAGCAGACAGTTCGGGAGCATGTCTTCTCAGAGCCGTCAGTTTCTTTCTCTCCGAGGCATTCTGCTATTGATGTAGTGGAGAAAGTTTTCTCTGTTCCAAGATAAAGGATGTGTCCACCCTCCTCTGCTTCCACTTCCCAGATCCAGTTGGCTTTGCATCTTGAGCCTCAGTTTCCTGCTGCACAGGGACAGCCAGCTCAAAGTCTCCAGGATACCCCTCAGGGGGTATATTGATGTCTTCCAATAAACCTCTGGACCATCCCTCCAAAGAAGTCCCAAGGAAGAGAGAGTGCAAAAGGAGGCACTTAGACTCTCATCAAGAGTCTGTCACAGAGGATACTAATTTCAAATGAGGGGGAAGGGTCCCCAAGATCACTACCTGATGATGTCTCATTTGGAGACATATTAGAGATCCTTGAGCAAATTGATAGTTGGTCAACCAGCAACCTTTCCCAAGAAGAGTCAGTATTCCTGGAAGCCTTTGGGGCTGGTCCATCTACCTCCTGGGTGACTCTTCCTGCCAGGGAGCTGATTGATTTGATTTCTCAGTGGGTGTGGAAGGAACCTGATTCCATTGAGCTGATCCCCAAGAGACCAGACGGGATGCTGACACCACCCTAGGGTAGGGAAGTTTGGAGCAAAGGAGTACTACATCATGCCATGGTCATAGTGGTGACCTCAAATAAGGAACTTGCAGGACAACATTCCTCTGTTCATCCCCCTAACAGGGAGCCTAGGATGCTGGACATTTTTGGGAAGCCTGTATATGTTTCAGTGACTTTTGCACTTCAGTCGCTGATTTATTTGCACCACCACCAGACTCCAGAGAGATTTGATTAAAGAACTCACCAAATCCCTCTCTGGAGCAATTACTACTGAGGCAGAGAACTTGATTGCTTCACAGTTGGTTACCCTACAGTCCATTTCAAATTTGACCATGAGGCTCATCTCAAATGCAGTTGAAGGTACCTCAAGGGTGGTGGGAGGCATTTCCATTGAGGTATGCCTTGATGCACATGTGTGATTTCGCAGAGCTCTTCAAGTCTTCCTTTGTCAGTGCTGCCTGTGACAGAAGTTCTTTATTTGGCCCCAAAATTAAAGACACATTATCCAGGTGTGAGCAGGGTGGTAAGACCCTGTTGGCTGTTGGCATATGTTTTTCAATTCCTCAAAGGACTTTTTCTAGGAATCAATGAGGTAGTCAAAAAATGTGGTTCAAAAGATCCCACAGTCCCTTCCAATATCCACGTGGAGATAGTTGCCCCAGGGGCAGAGGTGGGAACTCTTACGGAAGATGCTACCCGCAAGGCAGAGAGGCCTGCAAAACCAAGGGTCCAGAGATACTTTTTCTGACAGATCCTGCCAGCGCTCTTGAAAGGAGGCCTGACTGTCCACCTGTGGAGACAGTCAGGAGTCATGTATCCCTGCACCAGAGAGCCTGATTAGAGATTACAAAAAATGGGTGCAGAGGATTATTTCCAGAGGTTATGTAATACCCCCCCCCTCAACCAGTAAACAAAATTTCCAATGGTCCACCCAGTCAGAGGAAAGGAGCAGTACTAGAAATAAAGCTGCTAGAAAAAAAGAGTCATTCGAGAGGTTCCCCCCCAAAACAAGAGGAGTCCAGAACTTACTCAAGATTCTTTTTAGTGCTAAAGAAAACAGGAGACTTGAGACCAATTTTGGATCTCAGCAATCTGTTCAAAACACTACGTTCTGGTTGGTCATGGTTCAGTCCATTCTGCCCGTTTTGCACAAGGACGACTGAATGTACTCAACAGAACTTCAGGATGCGTGATATATAAAAATGTGAACATACAGTCCAGAAAATACCTACGGTTCCAGCTTGGAGCCAATCATTACCAATTCAGAGTTCTGCCCTTTGGTCTCACCACAGCCCCCTGGGTGTTTGCCAAATGCATGGCAGTATTGGCATCTCATTTGGGACTGCAGAGATTCCTGGCATTTCCTTACTTGGAATACTGGCTCATAACCACTCCGACCAGGCATCATCTAACCAAAACAAGAGATTATGTACTCTAGTTATGCTCTCACTTGAGGATTACTATAAATCAAATACCGCTTGAACTCCGAATTGCTCTCTTACAATCTCCCAAACATGGTAAATGACCATCCAAAAGTAATGAAAATAGTTGATTTATTAAGCGTTCATTTCAAAATCCACTTTTCGTCGAGTACTCCTTACTCAACTTCATCAGATAACAAATGTAAAATTGAGAATACAAATACGCATTACTACATCTAGGCACTCTATTTAAACTTCTTACAAAGTCACATGCTAACACTTCCATCACTGTTATTGGTTAGATGTTTAAACCACCATTTGTTCAGAGTTTAAAGATACATTGTAATTCTTATGTTTATGTCGAACATGTTATCTTACAAACTCAACTTTGTGTCCCTATATGAAAGCGCGCTAACTAGTAATACGAATATTAACTAAAAATGTGCAAATAAAAAAATATTTGTTAAAAAGTATGTTAAAAAAGTATGTTAAAAAATTGATAAAGAAGAGCCACCTTCTACACGCTGCAGTATAATAACCCTTTATCTATCATAACATACATCAGGCAATTACTAAACTTTGCTGTATCCGACACCTGTCTGGTTAATGGCAACCTACTCAAAGCTGCCCTTACCAAGTTAATGTGTTCAAATGTGTACGTCGTTTTATTACATCTAATTTTACTTTGTTGTATTTAATTCTGTTTTGCCTAAGCTAAGAAACAAAAATGATGTGAGTACTTTTGTATGATGTAATTCATACAAAAGTACGTTACTACGTTTACCTACCTATTCATTTAGTTTTGTGTATCATTATATATTCTATGTTTTATTAACATATCACAGTCTTTGTTCAAGTCTAATAACTACTATATTGTACTTAACTCGTTTACTGTACCTTGCTTATTCTAAAAAGAAAACATAAAATTAAGTACTATATCAATAAATACATGTATTAGTAATTATATGTATACTCTAAAAAAAAACAAACATGGTAGTGCTACCAACAATCGAGGACTTCACTGTGTTTACCATGTACCATTTATTAGACCAGGAATCACTCCTCTGATCTAATCTGTACTCCCAAGATTAATCAAATTGAAAAATGTATATGTATATGTTAAATGAGTAAGTTGTTAAATATTAAAAAGTTAATAATGCTTAAAACTTCTGATTACTCAAACTATTGTGAATGTTACTAACCAATAAACAGAACTCTACTATAAAGGTAAAATACATGTAGCTGTTATCTAACCAAGTTCTTCAAGCGTAATGTACACATTATTGAGCTCAGTTCCTTAATGCCTGGAAATTGACAGGCATTAAGTCTCAATATTACTCTTGAAGAACTTAGAAGAACAGAAAACGAGTTGTTAAGTACAATATAGTAGTTATTAGACTTGAACAAAGACTGTGATATGTCAATAAAACATATAGAATATATAATGATACACAAAACTAAATGAATAGGTAGGTAAACGTAGTAACGTACTTTTGTATGAATTACATCATACAAAGTTCTTATAAGTACTCACATAATTTTTGTTTCTTAGCTTAGGCAAAACAGAATTAAATACAACAAAGTAAAATTAGACATAATAAAACGACGTAAACATTTGAACACATTAACTTGGTGAGGGCAGCTTTGAGTACGTTGCCATTAGCCAGACAAGTGTCGGATACAACAAAGTTTAGTAATTGCCTGATGTATGTTAGGATGGATAAAGGGTTATTATACTGCACCGTGTAGAAGGTGGCTCTTCTTTATCAATTTTTTAACATACTTTTTAACAAATATTTTTTTATTTGCACATTTTTAGTTAATATTTGTATTACTAGTTAGCACGCTTGGGACACGAAGTTGAGTTTGTAAGATAACATGTTCGACATAAACATAAGAATTACAATGTATCTTTAAACTCTGAATAAATGGTGGTTTAAACATCTAACCAATAACAGTGTTGGAAGCGTTAGCATGTGACTTTGTAAGAAGTTTAAATAGAGTGCCTAGATGTAGTAATGCGTATTTGTATTCTCAATTTTATATTCGTTATCTGATGAAGTTGAGTAAGGAGTACTTGACGAAAAGTGGATTTTGAATTGAACGGTTAATAAATCAACTATTTTCATTACTTTTGGATGGTCATTTACCATGTTTGGGAGATTGTAAGCGAGCTATTCGGAGTTCAAGCTGTTTTTGAGCCAGCAGTTTGAGTAGCTTTTCACCAGTTTGATTACTATAAATCACAACAAATCTCAACTAGAACCAACTCAAATATGAGAGTTTATTGGAGCTTTGTTTGACACAGTATCCTAGATAGCCTCCCTTCCTTTATTAAGGGTACAAACCATATGATTCCAGGTCGAAAAGATCATTCAGAATTCCTCTCTCTCAGCTTGATTTAAGCTTCAAGCATTGGGGTCAATGTCTGCTTGGATAGTTTTCATTCTGTAAGCAGTATACCACATCAGAACTCTTCAGTTGACCCTAGCAACTCAGTGATCTGTTCTTCATCGGCCTTTATCCACTGAAATCAAGATAAGTAAGATAAGATAACTCAGGCATGCAAAAATTACCTCCTTTGTTGGATTTACTGTCAACCCTTCACTCTCCCTCAGCCCAAGGCCATAGTTAACATGGGCACTTCCAAATCAGGTTGGGGGGGGGGCACTTCTTTGGGAAAGACAGGTCAAGGCACATGGTTCCCCATGCAGCGAGTATGCATATCAGTCTGCTAGAAATGAGAGCAGACCTCCTAGCATTGCAGGCCTTCCAACACACTCTCCCTCCCGGGACCATTGTGATTCAGACAGACAATATGTCAGTAGTCTGGTACATCAAAAAACAAGAAGGAACAAAATTTTATCCCCTGTTTCAAGAAGCTTTGAGAATGTGGCAATGGGGGATTTCATCCAATTGATTTCTGATGGCAACGCAGTTTTTGGAGAAATCCAACATATCAAGGCAAACTAAGCAGGTCCATTCTAGTGCATCATGAGTTGTCACTTAAAATGAAAGTATCAGAAAAGATATTCCATCGATGGGGTCAACCTTGTTGCAATCTCTTTGCATCTTCCCTCAACAAGTGCCGCAGGTTCTTTGCCCTAGTCCCCCCCACCAGGGGAATCACTGAAAGATGCTCTTCTCCATAATTGGTCACTCCGGTCTGCTCTACCCCTTTCCCCAGTACTTCTAATCCCCACATTCCTTCAGAAAGCATCTCTATTGAAGAGCACTGTCATTCTTATTGCTCCTTATTGGCCTTGTCAGATTTAGTTCCACCTTTCTTTAGCCTAATCTGCTTCGCCTGCAATGGATTCTGCATCCAGTTCCAGAACTCTTGTCTCATCTAACAGACATGATACACCTGGACACCTTAGTCCTAAAATTGACTGCATGGTTTCTGCACTTCCATTGATAACAAGACAGTCCAGACTCTCCTCCCCTGTCTGCCGTATTCTTTTATCTTCCCATAAAGCTTCATCTAGAAAAATTTACAGAAATAAATGGAAAGGGTTTGTTATTGGAGTGCAGAAGAATGATTTACCCTTTTTCAGTGCCAGTACCTAAAGTTCTTGAGTTTTTGGCTGCAATTTTTATGAAGGTTCTAGTTCTTCAGCTATAAAAGTACAACTAGCTGCAATTTCTAATTTTCACATTGGAGTAAACAGTTTGTCTTTAGCTTCTTCCAAACTTTGCAAGGTCTTTATAAGGGAGACCCCCTTCTAAAGATCCCACTTCCCTGTGGGATTTGAATTTGGTTTTACAATCTTTGACCCTATCTCCCATTGAACCATCAACCAAATTTTTAACCTGGAAGACCGTCTTTTTAGTGGCCCTTACATCTGGTAGAAGAGTCTCAGAACATCAATCCCTATCTTGTAATGTATCCTTAAGAACCAAACCATCCTTCCTAAGGCAGTGTCAGAATCAAATATTAATCAAACTATCAGCCTTCCAGTTTTCTTTTCAAAAATTTCAAACAAAGGAGAGTGTACAGTGGATATAAAAAGTGTACACACCCCTGTTAAAATGCCAGGTTTTTGTGATATAAAAAAATGAGACCACAATAAAGCATTTCAAAACTTTTCCCACCTTTAATGTGGCCTATAACATGTACAGGTTTAGAAAAGTCAGCAAATAAGATTTGACGTATGATAGAGGACTAGTGTATTATGGGTAATGGAGGAGCGCAAGAGTTTCAGTGTTCTAAGAGCCGGAAAAAGCATCTGAGTTTGGATCCCAACGCAACAGTTGGGGAAGAATGAAAATTGACAACACCGATGGAATGTTATGGTGAGTACATAACTTTTTTTCTGCTTGTGCTATGTGTAGGAGTCAACTGTGTAGCTCTGAAATACCTCTTCAAATCAGGTAATACCAAACCACCTTGTTCTGTTGGAAGGATCAACTTATCCCACTTGACTCTTGCCCTCTTCCCCTTCCAGATAAAGAGTTAAAGGACTTAATTGCTCCACAACCTCTCCTCTGGTTGATATAAATATGCCTGACCTGTGTGTAAAACTAAAGGGACTAAAACATTTTCACTGCTTGTATTTTGCTATCTATATTCATAAAACAGAACTTCCAATTTCATAAGTTTTGCATTATCTTTGGTTTAGTCTGTTCCCACATATCCTTTGCTGCCATAACAGAATCCTTTTTAATTCATACTCCCTAGTATTTCATTTTATAATGTCCCCATAAATATGGGTATTGCTGAACCAATTTGTATGAGGGTACACAGTTTACAGCTACAGCCTTTGTTTTGTCTTCATTCATTTTTTATCGCAGAAAAAAAATACTTGAGAGAATGCTCCACAATGCTGAAATGTGCTTTTCTGGTTTTATCAGGTATAAAGTAATATCTTAGGTTCATAGGTAGGTACTAGGCTATTGGCCCTAGAGCCTATATAAGCCTAGTCAAAGGTACCCTGGCTTTCGCCACCCAAGAAAATTATCTTCATGTGCCACTGTCGAGCAGAGCGACAGAAGTGGTCCCCGGGGTGAATTTCCTATCTCTCATCCAATCATCAAGATTTTTCTTGAACAGTGCTAATGAGGAGCTTAGTTTGATGTAGATAGGTAGTCTGTTCCAGAGTATGGGAAGTCTCTGGGACAGGAATCCATCCCTCTGGCATGTTCTGTCCATTGTGGTGACGAGGTCTAGGTCCCTAGAGCATGTAGCTCGTAGGGATTGGGGTTTCCTTAAGTGGAGCATGTCCAAAAGCCCTGGGTTTGACATAGCTTTGTGTGCCAGGCAGAGATCGCCTCTGAGTAGGCGACATGCAACGGAGTAAAGCTGCAGTTTTTTGAGACGGTCTGCATAGGGCATCTCTTTGAGGCCAGTAATCCTCTTTGTGAGGTATTTCTGTGGCCTTTCCAGTTGTAGATGTCTTGTGAGGTACATACCAAAAGGGGCATTGTACTCTATAATGGGTCTAATGAGTGACGAGTAGAGGGGAACAATGACCTCTTTTTTCCTGGATGAGAAACCTTCTGCGATGAGGTGTGCCACATAGAAGGGTCTCCCGACTACTGTGGCGATGTGATCATCAAAGGAGAGACCACTGTCCACCTGTGTCCCAAGGTCTCTTATCACACTTTTGGTGTTAAGTAGACTACCACCCATGTGGTAGTTCATGGGTACTGAGTTTTTACCAAAAGGAACGACAATGCAGCCCCTGGCACCGAGCCCGAGGCCATGGCTCTGACACCGGGCACCTGTCTCAGCAAGGCCCCTTTGCAGGATGTCCACACCTCCCGGAGCCTCGATTATGGCTTCCAGCCTGCAGCCATCTGCGAACTTTGCCAGCCAAAGACCCTCCGTGCTGGCCTGCAATTCAGAGAAGCAGATACCAAACAGGAGAGGACCCAGGACCGAACCCCGTGGCACTCCACCCACCACCGGTCTGAAGCCGGGCCTGGAGTCCGCTACCCTCACAGTGTGCGTTCCTTCAGTGAGCCAGTTGGCAACCCATCCTGTGACACAGGAATCTATACCCAGCTCAGCGAGTTCATCCATAATTCCAGAGTGGGGGACGGTGTCAAATGTCCCGGCGGGATCCAGATAGGCTGCGTGAACCACCCCACCCTCATCCTGGAAATAAATTCAACTTTTGTTGACTACCATACCACTTATATCCTTGAATTTCTGAGTCCCTTATTTTCTTTGCCAGTGGTTCTAAATATAACACAAGTAACGAAGGGAAAGAGGTCACTTGCCTGGTTCCTCTGCTCAAACAGAACTTATCAGAGTGGAACCCCCTTCACTTTAATTTTTTCCTCTGATCTGTCATATATCCTCCTAATCAGCCTTATAATTTTATCAGGGAATGAAAATGCTTCCATTGCTCTACTCATAAAATCCCAGCTTACTCAGTTGAATGCTTTCTCTGCATCAAAACCTGCCAGCAACAGTGGTAATTTCTTACATTCTGCTTCCCTCTTTATTATTATTGTCCTGTTTATGTTGTCACATGTTTGCCTTTCCTCTACAAAACCATATTGATCCATATCTATCAGTTTTGACATCACCTTTCACATTCTTTTAGCCATTATAGACATAAACACGTTATAATCATGGTATAGAATAGAAATTGTCCTATATGAAGCTGGATCTGATGGGTCTTTACCATCTTTAGGTGTTATAGTCATCACCACATTCTTCCAGGATGTTGGTGCCTCTCTTCCTTTTAAAATGCTGTTAAATAAAACCTTCCAGATCTTTATCACATTCTTCCCTCCTAGCTTCCAAATTCTTCAGGAAACCATTCATTCTGGGCAACCTTCCTGTAGATTGGTCATACATCTGAAATATTTCTAATATCTTTGCAGGACCTCAAGTTATTTTCCTTGTAGTCTCCCTAAGCTTAGCAACAATACTTTTACTTTCTGTTGGCTGAGCCGTTGTGCTAAAAGTTTTTGTGCTGTAGAGTTATCATCAAAAAAATAGTTGCTTAAGAGCTGTCTTTCTATTTCATGCATATTATTGCAGTAGTCCCATGTTTTCTCTTTAACATTCTGCAATTGTGCCTCTTGTTCTGTGTTATTCCCCCTATTCTGCAGTACTTTAACCATTGTCAGTTCTTCTGAATTATTCTTGTTACTTCTTAACCATATATTTCTTTTATTTCCACCCTATTTTTAAACTCCCTTTAGTTGTAACCCACTGACTATTTATATTTTCAAAATAAATTTCTGTCTTCTCTAATTTTTTTGTTTCTTTCGGTTTTTCCCAGTTAGTGGTCACCACAACGGAACTCCGGTCTGCTAATGATTGGCAGTAGATTTTGACGTGCTGGCTTGCCAGGCCTAACGCACAACCTTCAACGAAGGAACACCCATTCAGGCATGTTGCCACACAGAAGACGCTGTAACTGAGAATCGAACGGGCAACATCTAACTGTGAGGTGACAACGCTACCGCAGCACCACCTAATTTCACTACCCATTCCTTAAATTCATCTCTTTTTAGCAGATAGGTAGGAAAGCACCAGTGTCTCTTATTTCATTACCTCACATTTTTATTTTAGTTATTATTGGCATGTGATCACATTGGATACATTTCAAAACGTTCTATTAAATATACATATTCCTGTGAAATCTAATTTTTGTGTAGCCTTTCCCAGTTTTTGTACCTTGAGGTTTTTTACCTATGTAAATTCTCTCTGAATTCCTTTTATTGAATTAACATCCATACCAAATATTTTCATAAATTTCTTTAAAAATCTGCTCTCTTTTGTTATATTTTTCTTTCTAGCTCCCCCAGATACATCTTCACTTTGCAAATCAAATTCCAGTCCTCACCTATAAGTAATATTGGCTGCTGAAAGCTGATTATTTCTTCCAGAATTTTCTTAATCTCCCTTGTAGCAGTTTTAGGTGGGATATAAATACATGCCAGCATAATCCTCCTCCCTTGCCAATAGATCCGTAGTACTACAAATCTACCATTATTACCTTTTTTTCCTGTTCTGTCACTGTTGAAGGTCCTGTTATAATTAAATTACTCCCTTTGTTCTTTGTGCCAGATATTCAGCTGAATAACCCTCCTGAAATCCTTTCTTTATCAAATTCACAAGTTCAGTTCTTTCCGTATGTGTCTTCTGTAGCATAGCAATTTGCACTCTGCATTTAATATAGTTCACTGCTCATTCTTTTTGTATATGTCTGTGAGACCATTCACATTTTAAGATAAAATGCTAAGTGCCATTATGATGAGTTGTTATTCCCACCTGTTAAGTACAACAGCTTTTTTTAATGTCTAGTTTTAGCTTGTGTGTTACATGCATACACTAATGTTTGGCAGGTTGATCTCATTACTTGTCATATCCATTTTGAACCTATGTCACATCTTAGAACACTTTTTGTTTTAATGAAAACCCTCAAAAAAAAAAAGAAAAAAAAAAAACCCAAAATATGTTGACTTAACACTAACACACACGACTATGTACTTTCGTCATGTAATTTATTTATTTGTTTATTTTATTTATTTATTTGACATTTGTTAACTGGGTTAGTCTGGCTGGGCAGCATGCCCTTTTTTTAGCAGAAACCTGAGGAGAAAAGTTCCTTTACAAAAATAAGTTAGAAATACAGAGAGTATTAAACCGTTTGAGGAATAAGGTTTTTGTCTTGTACATAGCTAGTACCAAAAACCATCATACAGTATTTGAGTAATACATAGTTACAACAAAGAAACAGAATACAATTACAATGAAATGGATTAAAGTGAAGTTATGGCACACAGAAATTAGGTTGAGTCCTGTCATTAAATATACCTGTTGCTCAGGCTGCTGCAGAGATTGACCTACAGCCAGCTGTGATATTGAGAAAAGATAAGTGTTTATTCTCATTTTTTGTCTGCATTTTGATTTAATATCTCTGTAATCTGTACAACTGTACTTATTCTTCTTGTGTGTTATAGCTGTATATGTTAGTGTTGACCTCAGTTGTAGTGAAATCATTTGGAGGCCTTGTCTATTTTCTTAGTAGCAATTAGTTTTCAGAACTAGTTTCATCCGGCCAAAGTATTCCTGCATCTGTATTGTTTGGTTTCTGTCCTGTGTTTTAAATCAGATATACCTGTTGCTCAGCTGCTGCAGAGAGATTGACCTACTGCCAGCTGTGATATTGAGGAAAGATAAGTGTTTATTCTCATTTTTTGTCTGCATTTTGATTTAATATCTCTGCAGTCTGTACAACTGTACTAATTCTTCTTCTTGTTTGTCCCCACCCACCCTCTCTCTGTTGTTGTTTTGGTGGTAGTGTTGGTGGCTCTGGAATTGCCCGCCCCTCCTATAAGTTTGTATTTGAACACTCCTCCTGAATCCATCTCATTTGCTCACTTAACCGAATACAGTGAGGTCATATTCTGAGTCTAGTCTTCACTCTACGTAATACAGAGAGAAGATTTGAGAAGGCCAACCCACTTAGGTTCTTCCTTCCTCTCTCCTTGCACTTTACTAACAAAAAAAATCCATCTGCTTTTACTATTTTTTGTGTTTCCTCCTACTTTATTTTGCTTTTGTGTCTTCTTAAAAGTACTCAATTTTATTTATTCTGCTGCACTTACTGCTGCTTGGTAGTAGCCTGATTAAATTGTAACTGTTATCTGAAGTCTTTTGGTTTAAGCACTTGGGCTTCATACCGGTTGTTTTACATTAAGAAGGTTTGTGGTCTGCACTGTTGTGGTAGGACAGGTAGCTTACATCCTTCTAAGCTGGGAATTGGTGATTGAAAGCTCAGTGTCTGCTATTCTAAAAGTGTATTAGTTCTGGTTTAAGCACTTGGGCTTCAGGCCAGTTATTCTACATTAAGAAGGTTTGTGGTCTGCACTCTTGTGGGAGGAGAGGCTGGATTCTGCCCTTCTGAACTTGGAATTTCTGGTCACAGGCTTATTGTGCCTGCTTATTCGAACTGTTTCTTACTGAAATTGGTGCGCCTTGTTGCTATAGCATAGGACCAGATTCAGACCTGCTGAATCTAGCTTTGTTTGTATAACTTGAGCACTGTTCCAGGCCATCTTTTTTGGAGAAGGTTAACCTGCACCCTAGTAGCAGGAGTGTGCAGTTAGAACTTTTCTGATTGCAGACTGCTGGAACAGGGCTCAGTTTTGAGTTTTTTTCTGGTTAATTGGGTAACTTATTTAAATCAGATTGTTCGTTTTCTATTGTTTTATATGTATAAAAAAATTGCTCTTTATTCATCTGCTTTTACTGTATTTGTGTTTCTTCCTACTTTATTACTAGGGGCATTGACTACAACTCTGAACTGAGATGTATAACAATAAGCATCTTTTTATGCGCATTTAAAGTGTTTTTTTTTATTGTATCTGCTTTATTTTCTGGGGGAAAATATATATATATATATATATATATATATACACGTGTTTCCCACCTTTCTAAGCTAATATAGTCCAGTTTTCAGGTTAGTGCTGAATTCAGGGCTGTGTTACAATTCTCTGTGTTTGCCCATACCGTACTTGGATATTGGGATGTTTCTCTGTTCACCTGTGAGAGGGGAGCTTTGAGCAGCCTATGTGTCCCTGGAGGAGTGGTTTCAGCCCAGAAAGTAGTAGTTTATTGGCCATTTTGGGCTAATTTCTCTCTCTTTCATTTCCCTGCTATAAAAAAACGCATTTGCCTGGTTTTGCGCACTGGTTAGCTAGAGTATAACTATTTCTGGCTCCACAAAGTCTCCTCTTCAATTTTCCCTGGTAACTAGACAAACTTTCAACTTAAGCACTCAAGCCATTCATTTCTCAGCCCAGCACTTGCTCAAAACTCATCGCATGCACTTATAAACCCTAGCACTACAGAAGGACAAGGCTCTCGACCTTACCAGCCATTCAGTAAAACAGTTTACTGTACCTATCCAGGCATGTCCAGAAGGCAGTTTCAGGTGTACTCTCCAGTCCAACTGGTGAATCTTGGCATTTTGAGGCAATGTTACAACTTCCTCATGTACGCAGACAATCCTCTCTTCCTACCACCAAACACTAATACATGCGGGAGATGCAATTATACAACCAAACTGGAGGCTAAGCTCTCTCAACCCAAGACTGGATCAGACAGTCAAGAGGAGAAGGGAAATACTGGCATCACAACACCAGTCTCACATAGACCCATTAAACCAGCACCGGCAAAAACACACGGAAGTACACAAAACCATACTCGAAGGCTCTAAATAAAAATACGCAAAAGCAACAGAGCCCTCCAAAGCAAACATCCAAGCAACCTCCACCCCCCCAACACAAACACTGAAACACATACTTCACAAAACCAGTGTGTCACACAGTCACAGTCCTCAAGGCAAAATAACATACCCAACATACTAGTAATAGGTGACTCTATAGTCAGGCACACTGATGTTCCACTCACTAGGCTGAGTAAGGAGAAGGTTACTGTTAGCTGCCTGTCGGGTGCCAGGATCCGCCACATAACACAAGCACTCAGGTCACTCCAGAACAAGTACAAATACGACTCTGTCATTGTCCATGTTTGTGTGAATGACCTGAGTCGTACCTCCCTGGACTACATAAAAAGAGACATGGAAGAGCTCTCTGATCATGTAGCCCAGGCTGGTATGACCCTAACCTGAGTAGAATCCTGCCCTCACCAAGAATGATACCACGGTGTAAAGAAAAAAATATCAATTTCAACAACTGGCTAAGTTTCTGGTGTCATTCAACGGGGATCCAGTGTCTGTCTGCCTGGGATGACATGCTCGACAAGCCAAGCTGCTTCGCTAGAGACGGATTGCACCTGTCACCCTTAGGCTTTCGAATACTGGCCAAGGCTCTTGCCACCCCCATAGTGCCTTTTTTAGGCAAGGCTCAAAAGACAAACCCACCACCGTAAATAGCACAAGTAACAAAAATCTGAGGGTAATACTACTCAATGCCAGAAGTCTAAACCTCAAAATGCACACACTCGAGACGCTCCTCAGTATGGAGAAAATCGATATATGTGCAGTAACAGAAACCTGGTTTAAGGCTCCAGAGAGCACCCCAGCACTACCAGGCTACAACTTATACCATACATTTCGGCCACAGAACCTGGACCGAAATACAAAAGGTGGGGGAGTATCCATATTCATCCAAGGATACCCACACCTCCAGGTTAGTGGCACAGCACGATGATTCAGAGATTATCCATGTGCAACTAACAATGGGCAAAACTGCAATTCAAATTGTAGCTTGCTAAAGATCACCCACCATGTCCCAAGACCCCCATTCTTCATTTCAGTAAACACTGGGTAACATAAAGGTCTTACCAAACACCCTAATATTGGGTGATTTCAACTACCCAAACATTAAGTAGGAGAACTACTCAAGTACTAACTCCCTTGCCCAACATTTCCTAGAATTTATAAACTTAAATGCCCAGGAACAACTGGTCAGCACTCCCACCAGAGGTGACAACATATTGGACCTGGTCATCACCATCATGGGCGATCAGTGTTCTACACCAGAGTTCATCCCCTCGCTGGTTAGATCTGACCATAAACAAATCACTTTGGATATCCACATTCCGCCCCCACCACAGGACAAGGAAACCACCGTGAAAAACTTTTCAAAAGCAAACTTCACGTTATTTAAGATGGAGAAGGACAGTTTCAAAGCCCCCATGCTAAAGGATAACGCTGTCCAAGCTGCAAAATCCTTTACTAATGCATTCTACTGGCACCTACAAGAATGCATGGATTGTACTATCCCAAGCAAAACCAAGACTCACTCCCTGAAGTAAAGGAAACCAGTCTGGTGCACCCCTGCCATAAACAAGCTATACAGTAGAAGGAGGAAACTAGTACAGAAAAGAGTAAAATCCCAAGAAGGGAAGACATCCCTGATCAGTATCAGCAAGAAACTATGATCCCTCATAAAATTGTCCAAGGCGAGCTTTGAAAGAAAACTTGCCAAGGACTCCAGAGATAATCACAAGGCATTCTTTAGCTATGTCAAGAATCTAAGTGGCAATGCTCAGATCTGCTCAGAGTTAGTGTAGAATGGCACAAAATACACTGAACCAACCGATATTGCCAACATCCTGGCAGACAGGTTCAGTGCAAACTTCACCCCCCCTCTCACCCCCAAAAGGGCCCATAACCATACCAGAAGAATGTAGAGCCCCTGAAATCACAGATACTCAGGTTAAAATAGCCTTCTCCAAAGCCAAAAACACAGCATCAATGGGACCGGATGGTGTCCCAGGCTTCGTCCTACACGAGCTCAAAGATGAACTAACCCCTCACCTAAACACACTGTTCAAACTCAGCCACTCCACAGGCTACGTACCCCATAGAGTGGTACACAGCAATGGTTATTCTGCTCCACAAAGGTGGAGCCACAACAGACCCCGGGAATTATCGCCCTATAAGCCTGACTAGCTTGGTCTGCAATGCTATGGAGCGCATCATTATGGAACTCATTAACAGAGACATTGGGAGCCTCCAAACACTGGACCCTACCCAGTCCAGCTTTGTTATGGGCAGATCATGCCTCCTAAACCCGATCGACTTTTTTGAGACAGTTACCAAGGCTATAGACGAGGGAAAGGTGGTACACACAGCCTATGTAGACCTTGCAAAGGCCTCCAGCAGCATTCCCTATTCTGGTATTATAGACAAGCTCACCAGCCTGAACATAAACCCCTATGTCACAAGATGGGTTGCCAGTTGGCTTATGGACAAGACCCCACATGGTGAGAGTTGAGGGAGCTAGGTCGGACTCTAAACCGGTTACAAGTGGCATTCCCCAGGGCTCAGTCCTAGGACCCCTCCTGTTCGGCATATACTTCTCAGAGGTACAGACAAGCACAGGAGGACTATGGCTGACCAAGTTCACAGACAACTGCAGACTAGGGGCTGTAATTGACTCACTGGCTGACATGGACATCCTCCAAAAGGGTCTCACTGAGATGGATACCTGGTGTCAAAATCATGGCCTCAAGCTAAATGCCAAAAAGTGCTTAGTTATTCCCTTTGGAAATAACAAAATACCTACAAACTACCACATAGGTGGTAGTCCCCTAAATATGGAAAACGTAATAAGGGATCTGGGGACCCAAGTAGATAGTAATTTCTCCTTTGATAATCACATTGCCGAAGTGGTTAGAAAATCCTATGTGGCCCACCTAATCACAAAAAGGTTTGCATCCAGATCAAAAGAGGTCATTGTGCCCCCCTACTCATCACTCATCAGACCCATCATAGATTGCAACCCCCCATTTGGGATGTACCTTACAAGACACCTGCAACAGCTGGAAGGACCACAGAAGTACCTCACCAAGAGGATCACTGGCCTCAAACAGATGCCTTATGCAGCTCGACTGAAGAAATTCCAGCTGTACGTGGTTGCATACCACCTGCTCAGAGGTGATCTCTGCCTGACATACAAGGCCATGTCCAGCCCAGACTTGATGGACATGCTCCACCTAAAGAAAACCTTATCCCTTCGAGCCACATGCTCTAGGGATCTAAACTTCACCACAACAACAAATAGGACGTGCTGAAGGGATAGATTCCTGTCCCAGAGACTTCCCGTGCTTTGGAACAAGATTCCAGTCTACATTAGGCAGAGCTCCTCGCTAGCACTCTACAAGAGAAGCCTTGACGAGTGGATGGGAAACAGAAAGTTTACCCCGGGGATCACTTCAGTGGTTCTGCAGGACAGAGGCACAGGGAACTAATCTAAGGGGGCAGTGAAAGCCAACACATTCTGACTAGGCTTATAAATGCCTTCGGGCAGGTAGCCTAGTACCTACCTATGAACCTATTATTAAGTTAAAAAAACCTAGAGAAAGAAAGAAATCAAGATATACTTGTTCTTGAGATGTAGAGTAAGATAGAAGATGAAATTAAATGACTGGAGGACTATTAGTGGTCTAGGAGTAGTCTGAAGCAGAAGGATATGTTACACAACAAGAAGGAACAGTATAGGTTAAAGGGGAAACAGGGTAGAGGCAGAGGAGGTAGTATTCAAGATCCATGAGTTAAGCAGAAATTCCTTAAATGCTATTTTAAAGCTGATTGTGTTGTTAAGTGAGCAGATTTGGAGAGGAAGTTTGTTCCAAACAGAGGTGACTGACTATAAAGTATTTTGCCAGTAGTTTTGTTGGGTTTGGAAATTTGCAGGAAGAGGTGGTCAGAGCTACGTAGGTCACAATTAGTAATATAGGAGAAAATACGGTTTGCCACAGATAGACAAGCTTAAGGGTTGGTGAAGGTTAGAGTGGATCAGGTGAAGCTGTGGCAGGAGGAGATGATGTTGAAATTCAAGCCAGTGAAGTTTTTTTAAGGAAATGCAGTGGTGTGATCGATAAGGGAGATTACTAGGAAATCTAGCTATTTTATTGTAAGTAAGTTCAGGTTTAGTTGATGTATTCTTTTGGAGGTTGGTATAGTAGGGTGGGGAGTAGGTAGGCTTGAGCTAAGGACAATTTAGATTCTGGAGTTAAGATTTTTTTGTTCCTATGCAGTAGTCTGAGTTTTTGTTGTGCCTTTTTAATACAATTATAGATGTGAATGTCAAATTTTAATTTATCTGTGTATAGCCTGAGGAGTTTAGTGTGAGATTTAGTGAGGAAACAAAGAAAGGAGGGTTTGAGGTGTTGGAGAGATTTAGGATGGAAGAGTAGGATTTAGTTTTGTTAGGGTTATGCAGCAGTTAATTGGTAGTAAGCCATTTTTCAACCAAGTGCAGAGATTCTTGAGTGAGGGTAAGTAGGTGAGGAAGATTGTTAGATGTGGAGATGATAGTTGAGTCGTCAGTGTACTGTATAAGTGTGGACTGTGGGCAGGATTGGTAGAGATTGTTATTCAAGATATTGAATAATAGGGGCCCCAGGATGGAGCCTTGGGCAACCCAGTTTGAATGAAGAGGAATGGGAAAGTTGCAGAGAGCCATTTAACAGATTGTAACCTGTCAGACTGGTAACTGGAGAACCAGCTGAGGGTAGAGTTAGAGAGATTGAGGTATGCTAGTTTGGAGAGAGTGAGGTTGTGGGATACAGTGTCAAAGGCTTTAGAGAGGTTGAGGAATTGGCATGAGACTAATTTGTTATTGTCAAGAGATGCAGAAATAGAATGAGTAAAAGACATGTGGTAGTAGTGCTGTGATGAGGTTGGAAACCATGTTGTGTGGGGGTGAGAATGTTCTCTAGAGTGAGATATGAAATGAGCTGTTTATGTATATACTTTTCAAGAATTTTAAAAGGGAGGATAGAATAGCAATGGGCCTGAAATTAGAGGATTTAGTGGAGTTTCTTCCTTTGTGTAGGGATATAACATAAAAATTTTCCAGATGTCAGGGGCAAGGTTTTCCTGAATTGACCGATTAATAAGTTTGGAGAAAGGATAGGCAATAGAGGAAGCTTCTATCTTGAGGTAGAGAGGTGGTAAGATATTAGCAGAGGCGGAGCAGGCTTTGAGTTTATAGAGAAGTGAATAGATATTGGAAGTGGGGATTGGTTTAATGGAGAAAAGAGTAGAATGGAAGGGTGGGGTAGAGGTGTCAGGAATAGAGTTAGTATTCGATTTAAGTAAGTTCTGTATGGAGTTAATGAAGAAGGAGTTTAACAGAGTGGCAGTTTCAATTGGGGAGGAGTTGGGGGAAGATGGGTTTCCTGGATATAATAGCTTGTTGATAGTATTCCAGAATTTTTGGGTTTGGAATGAGGGTTTTTTGTGTATTAAGGTAAATTGTGTTTTTGTCTAGGTAGATTATTTTTTAGTTACATTTTGAAGTTCCCTATACAGATGGAGACTGGAAGGAGTTTTATGCTTATGCCAGGATTTCCAAGCACTGTCGCTTCTCTGCATAAGGGAGAAGTGTGTCTTTGGTTATCCAGGGGGAGTATTTTCCTGATGGGGGCCAAGGAGTTAAGAATGTTGAGGAATATGTTGTTAAACTTTAGGACAGCTTCTTCAAGGGGGAAGTCAAAGAGAAAAGACCAATTGATAGAAGAGAGAATCTGATTAAATGCATCCGGGTCAAAGTTAGATAGGTTATGGCAGTCTCTGTATGTGTGAGATTTACATGCTTGAAAGGAGTGGCTCTGGATGGATGTTGGGAGGTGATCACTAAGTGTGTCAGGCAGAATAGAGGGGGTTAGCGATTGGGCTGGGAGGTAAGAACCCAGTCAAGGGTAGATCCGGTATTAGATTGTTGGTTAATGCGAGTGTGGGAGGTTATGAGTTGTGAAAAGGTATATAGGTTAATGCTTGTGGTGAGGGAGTTCGAGGACAGAATGTTCCAATCAATGTTAACATAACCTAGAATGATGGTTTCATAGGAGATGGTTTGAGAGATCCAAGCAAGGAGAAGTTTGAGGGTAGGGATGTTGTTACCAGCTATATATATATATATATATATATATATATATGTAGTAGCAATGGCAATTTTTTTTCGATTGATTAAGTTACAGTTGACTGAGTATTTCAGCTGGGTGAAAACTAGGATGGGTGAAAGGAAGGGGATGGAAGGAGAGATGTTCAGAGTATAGTATAGCTACACTTCCAACTTTTTTGTAGGTCTGTGTTGGGACGGAAGACATTGTAACCAGGGTGTAAGATTTCACTGTTAGACATGTGAGGATTTAGCCAAGTTTCAGCGATTTAGAGAATGTCAGGAGTATGGAGGGATATCCAGGAATGGAATTCAGTGACTTTGTTTAGGATACTACAGATATTGAGAGCAATCATTTTAAGGTTTTTAGTAGATGAGGTAGTATATTGTTGAGGGCTGATTTGAGAAGAGGAAGATAAGTTGCAGGACTGGAGAGATGAGTGGTGTGAGTATCATGGCCTGGATTGTGATGAATATCACCTGAAAGAAGCAAATTAAATAAGAAGGAGGTAGAACTGGGGAGGAGAGAGTTGAGATAGAAATGTTTGATTTTAGATTTTGAGGGGGAAAGAATACGAAGGAGAGAATTTAATTTTGTAGAGACAGGCAATGTGATGAGAGAAGAGAGAGGGTAACAAGGGGAAAGAGTAGGGTCTTGGGGTAAAGCAGTGTTGGTGTGGAAGGGTAGGGCTGTGGAACAG